>NC_079213.1:92754813-92962451 GCF_029633865.1 Lampris incognitus | reverse complement strand
GAGTCCCAGGGTAGTCCAACCTTGGGGGTCGTCCCGGGTCGTCCTCTGTGTGGAGTTTGCATGTTCTCCGTGTCTGCGTGGGTTTCCTCTGGGTGCTCGGGTTTCTCCCACAGTCCAAAGACATGTAGGTCAGGTGAATCGGCCGTACTAAATTGTCCCTAGGTTGTGAATGTGTGTCAGCCTGTGATGCCTGGTGGCCTGTCCAGGGTGTCTCTCCGCCTGCCGCCCAATGACTGCTGGGATAGGCTCCAGCATCCCCGCGACCCTGACAGCAGGATTAGTGGTTTGGATGATGGATGGATGGATGGATAGCTGAAGTAACCGCACTGACAAATGACCTCGGAAGCGCAAGGAGACTTTGAGGTCATTGTCAGTCAAACATGTACTCGCATTGGTCATTTATATGCTCAGGGTATTCGGACACTAGTTCATATTCTGGTTGAGGTCATATTCAGGATGAGCCATTCACGTGCCGACGTTTTTATTCTGATCACATGCATTTCTGTATAAATAATGGAAGCGAAAGGTTCAGAATCTGGTTATATATCTGTCCAAGCTCTATCAAATGGGATTGGGCTCTTACATGCACAAACATATAAATGCAATTCTTTAGTATCCTCACTGATGTGCACGAAAATAACCTCACTGAAACTCAGCAAAGTTGTAACTTTGAATTACTGGGAATGAGTGCCCTGCAGTCATGTTTCTATTCATGTTACCTTAAATTTAAATGGGAAGTGTTTGGATATGACTCCCGACGGACCAGACTCCGGCTAGGTGTATGTATACAATTGCAGGCTATCAGGAATCAGGAACATTTGTCATTTCATTTGATGCACTTGCATACAAATAATGAAATGAAATATTGTTTCCCCAAGCCCACAGCTGTGCAACACAAAGACAAAAAACACACATCCAAACTACAAAAACACAAATATCCAACATATCCCAAAAAAAAAAATGTCACTGTCGAAGAGAGCGAACGCTAGCTAGCCAGGATGCTTGTCGGAACTGCCGGTCTGCATGGCTAGCAGTTAGCTTAGCCTGCCCCGCTTCCGCGTCCTGTCAGACCACCCTCGGTGCTTCCTCTTCGGGCGCAGCTCTGGGCAGGACAGTGGCCCCTGGGCCCACAGGACACAGCAGACCAGGCACCCCCAGACAATCCAGCACCAGCTCTCCCAGCCATCAAACCAAGACAACTTAGATGCAGACGTGGACAAAGACACTGCATGGACGGTACTGGGTGAGGCTGCCGCACACGTAAGTTCGCACCGCCGTCTTCCCTCACCAGAAGTGGGAAGACTATACTCTACTTACTAGCAATGACAGCAGTCATCTATAAAACAAAGGTGTTGTTCCAAAAAATCTAAAAACGGTTGTCTGAATGGGACACTTGTCTGCCCCACGGATGTCTGTTTCCTATCGATTTTCAAACATATCTACGGCGATGGAAAGGAAACCTTGTGGTTAATCCAGATGAAGTTAGGATCCATCGCCAATATGTCCTCTTAAAATGTCCTCAGACAAGACACACAGCCCTGGCTCACACTTTTGAAGTCCCTGGGGCAGAGCTTCGGATAAATCTTTCAAATGTAAATTGTTAACATTGTGATGTCTTTCTCCCTCTGTGGCTCAACAACGCCAAAGGCCTTTGACCTACCTGTGCTGTGTTATCCAGCATGTCCCTGAACCCGCTGTAGGAGACCTCAGCACCAGTCTGGGCCTGCAGCCACGTGTCTGCAGACTTCAACAGATTCATCACCACTGGACGGCCGGGAAAGTACTGGAAAGCAGAACATATTGAGAAAAAGTGTTTTCAATACAGTGCTATTCTCTGGATATGGTATATACAAGGCTCAGCGTTTTCGTTTTTTTTTTTTTTTATATCCGGGAATTTATCGGTGTTTAAACCGATCTGCTCCTTTTAAAAAATCCGGGTATTTTTTTAATCGGTAAAAACTGAATACGCTGAGCCTTGGGTATATATACACATACATGTGCCCATGTTTGGACAGCGCAACAGGTACCTCTTGGGCTCAAAATAAATCAAATCCTACCAACATGTACAGCTCTAATACTGTCATAATTGTCACCTTTTTTTTTTAAAGTACCGATGTCACCAGTGTAGTCAATTCATCGTAAGTGTTATAATTAACATATTGTATATGCCTGTCAGAGGACCAAGTAAGAACCTATGGACAACAGGGACTAAGAGCTGCTAAACTTGAAAAAACACCAAGGTGCTGTGGTGCACAGTGTCCATGTGGGTCACAACACATGGGGTTTGAGCATCCCTGTTGCAGCACATCTAAAGAATCTTGCCAAAGGCAAACTTGGCAACAGCCGAGCTTAAGCCAGGTATACATTTCCTTCATTAGGATCCATTTACTAAGCCACTAACAACCACTTAGCCACCGGTCTAGTCAGCGTCTACTCAAGACTTTCTCCTCCGCTTTATTGACGTTTTCTCTGTGTTGGAAACCACGGTAACAACATCGCCGCGTGAGGAAACGCGACACTGTAACTAGCAGGAAGAGATGCATCCTGGGGGAGAGAGGAAATCCATCTGATGTGTGTCTGAGACCGGTGATGACAGAGAGGACACGGACACAGACAAGCGGGCCTTAGACTCACAATCATGACAATAGACACGGGCTGATATCCTGAGTGTGCCGGCTGTAAGAAGGAGAGGAGCGTCTTGCTAATCATTGGATAAACATGTTCTCCTTTCTTAAAGTAAGCCTCTCTGTGGCCCGGCTTGTCACGATTGGCCTGGTTCTCAGAAGTAGATAACAACAAAGGGATAAAGCTTTCCTCCAGACTAAGACAACAACACATACCCATCGAAAACATGATGCTGTTGTCATGGTGACCTTTTTACCTTTGGCTTCCATTAATGACGGAGAGCGAGGTAAGAGCTGAGTTGGCAACAAAAGACGCAGACTCTTTTTGAATCATTCTGACTGAATACATGGAAACAGTGCGTGAGCCTGGTGGTCGTACATGTAGCCAGTTTGTGGATGACGGATGTGAGACAGAAAGAGAGAGAGAGAGAGAGAGAGAGAGAGAGAGAGAGAGAGAGAGAGAGAGAGAGAGAGAGAGAGAGAGAGAGAGAGAGAGCGCATCACCCCGGAGGTGCACTTTTGTGTTTCTGAGACTTTTTAATTTGGCCATCGCCATCTGTTCAACTACATATGCCTGACCCCCCCCCCCCCACACACACACACAGACACACACACACACACTATTAATCAGCCTTTAACAGGATCTGTGAATTAAACTCTACCCCCTTAACCAGACCCCTGGTGATTTGCTGAACCTGCTCATCCCAGAAAGTCCAAGTCTGTCCCATCCATTCTTTTACACCAGGCTGAGGCCAATACTGCTCTATTCATCACTGTAACTCAGCCTTCCAAAAACTATGCTGGGGTATTCTCCTCTTCAGTGAAATGTGTGTATGTATATGTGTGTGTGTGTGTGTGTGTGTGTGAGATCAGCTAAATTCTATCTCTGTCATCTTACATTTGGTATGTGTCATCTACTGTATAGCCAAAATTGAAGATGTTTTGCTCTTCTGGGTGTTCTTGGTCAAATCACAGTCTGCCTTTTACAGATGGCTCAAACCCAAGCATAACACTCACTCAAAACAGGAGAAAAGGACACAAAAACACTCACTGCCAAAACACCTGAAACATACTCCCTTTCTCTTGGCTGCACACGCATGCACGCACGCACGCACGCACGCACACACACACACACACACAAACACACACACACACACACACACACACACACACACACACACACACACACACACACAATACTACAGGTTGGGTATAAGAAGGAAACAAAGGCCCTTGATGTGTGTGTGCCTCTTGGTGCTGAGAGAGTGATATAATAGGTTTAGGTCTGGGGTCTGGATGCTAACCAGTCAGAAAAGCTCATTAAACAGCCACATGAATTTAACCAGGAGAGAAAGCGCAGGTGTTTCTAGTAATGGGCTTAGTTCACAATCACCAGAGCAACATCATTCATGTGCTTGCTCGGTTCCTGCTAATCCATCTGTGTGTGTTCAGTGATCGCCTGAAACCGAGTCATGTTTAGGTAAATTATGTCTATTGATCTGAATCACCAACAAAATAGCAAACAGTACTTTCTGTAAAGAATACAGACGTATCATGTAAGATTACTTGCGTTTTTAAAACCACAATTTTCAGGAATATAATCATGGTAGGTGGCGCAGTGGTTGGCACGGTCGCCTCACAGCAAGAAGGTCCTGGGTTCGGGCCCCGGGGTAGTCCAACCTTGGGGGTCATCCCGGGTCGTCCTCTGTGTGGAGTTTGCATGTTCTCCCCGTGTCTGTGTGGGTTTCCTCCGGGTGCTCCGGTTTCCTCCCACAGTCCAATGACATGTAGGTCAGGTGAATCAGCCATACTAAATTGTCCCTAGGTGTGATTGTGTTGGCTCTGGGATGGTCTGGCGGGCTGTCCAGTGTGTCTCCCCTCCTGCTGCCCAATGACTACTGGGATAGGCTCCAGCATCCCGGCGACTATGAGTAAGGATAAGCAGTTTGGATAATGAATGAACGTCTACTGAGACTCTCGGCTATCTTGAACTCTGGGGTTACTCAGTGTTACCTTGTTAGTCTTTATTTCTACTCTTCTTTCTATCGAACACCTCTAATGGCAAACACCGGCGTCTTCCCATCCGGCTCTCCCCATCTGTCACAATAATATGCTAAACTGTTTTCCATCTTACCACCTCTATATATCTCTCTCTCCTAACCGTAGATTTACTCTCTATATCTCTCTCCCTATGTCAGTCTTATCTCCACATCCCTTCACCCCCCGCAACCTTTTTCCTTCATCTTCTCTGTACCATTCCTTCCCGCCCCCATCCCAGTTGCACCATGACAATCCCCTTCACCCTGGCAATATGTCATCCCTGATCCGATTAGTATCAGCAGCACTTGGGAAACCACAGGCTTCTTATGGGGAGGGTCCCGGAGGGCTGGGAGGCATCTGTTGGCCAGAACAGGGCAGACTAGGCCAGGGGTGGGGTGGGTTGGGGAAACGGGTGAAGTCCTTGGATAATCTAACCTCAGTCCATCCAGAGAGTACGGAAGGATGCCACAGACACATGCCAAAGAGTGGAAACCTGACAAACATTGGCTCGTTCTTCACACGCAAACACACAAGTACAAAGACACACATCTCTTTACTACCATCACTGAGGTGCAACTTCAATAAGGGTAATTTGAGGGAGAACTCAAAAGAACCTCAACCACTTGTTATGAAACAGCATCACCCAGCAGTGAATTCATTCATAAATACTCAGGTTTTAGTACATCAGGACGGTGCTGCGCCCAGAGCACATCCAGCCTTATGTGTGTGTACTGTGTATCGAGCCCTGGCGTTAGAAGGTGGGTGTCTGCGTTTAGGGCCAGAAGCCCCCCCCCCCTTTAATTCCCTGTTTTATTCCCCTGTCTCTCTGTGCCCTCTGGGCTGAAGGGCTTCTTTCAAGAAAAGCAGGATAGAGGTGTAATCCTTAAAACCTCGCTGTAATGCCCTCGCGCTTCCCAAGATCCACTTTTTTAATCCTCATATACATGTAGAGGGTTCATAAATCCGGCTTCGGCCGGGACAAGACAGTAAATCTAGTAATATTTTGACCGCAAGCAAAATAAATAAATATGGAATGAAAAAAAAAAGCCTCCATGTTTACATCCTTGGATTGAGATGCATGGGATAGTGGATTGGGAAATAATAATAATAAAAAAAATTCTCCAGAAGACAGCACTTTATAAGGACAGAGTAAAGCGATGAACACAAAACGGTACAACCCGTTCTTTTTGGATTACAGGTGTTATCCTCAGAATTTTAATAAAAACATTGGATGGCAGAAGCACAAAAACACACACATTTCACTTAACAATCGGGTGTGTCGTCACTGAGAGTTATGTCACCGGCGTGACGGGATGACACCCACGGTGTGATTAGGATGGCGTGAGTCACTTTCAGTCTAATCTAATCACATGACTCACTCAGGGTGTCTAGGTTGCCCGTTAGGTTTAGCCATTTTTCGTAATCCGGCACACAGGGCAGCTTGTCAGTGAGGTCACTGCCTGATCAAACAATCATTGGGACAAATAATTCAAGCGAGGAAGAGAGATTCTCCCCTAGAAATTAAATGGGATCTTAATTCACCGATGTCCAGTCTAGGAAATCACTTGTTCACTTGCTCATTAAAGACCAGTCTAATTGTGTAAAGGTGAACAAGCAACTTGGCGGACTTGGATCGACGCAAGTATATCCTCTCAGTACTGATGACTTTCATTTTCACAGATTCAGCCCAAAGTTCACACCATTTCAAACATAGCACTTTTTTCCCCACTCTTCTTGCACAACTGCTAACAAGTCAACAGGCTGATTGGATACAGCCTCTTGGTAGTGACTGCTTTCAATTAGATGTCAGTGAGACGCATTGTGACGATGCCCAGATGGCGTCAACATTGGCTGGTTTCGTAGCCACACAAAGCCCAGTTGAGCAACTAGCCCATTCTGGTAAGGGGACAGTCCAGTATACCACTGGGACCCTCTGTTATTGACAGAACAAACTGGAGATAATGAGAGGGTAAAGTGCTCTGCCCCCTCATACACACACACACACACACACACACACATGCATGCAAAAAGGCACGTGCACATACACAATGACACTCGTATACATACAGACTTGCTACAGCGCCTCTCTGGAGGGTGTGATATAATCAGAGAGATTGGTGGCAGGCCGGGGCAGAGAGACAGCCCTGTGCTGAGCCAACAGGGACAGGGCTAACAGGTCAGTCCTCCTCACCACAACATCCTCCCTTGCTGGCACAATGGGGAGGAAGCGAGGGGAGGATGATGGGTGGCGGGGTGAGGTGATGTGATCAGCAACACAAGAATATAAAGTAAGGGATATCAGGCGAGCACAACAATAAACCATTCAAGATGAATGAGAGCTGGAGTCGACTCCATCTAGATAGACAGATAGCTAGATGGACAGATTTTTTTTAAAAGCTGAAATCCTGAAAAACAAAACACATTTCCAATCTGGAGGATGGAGGGAGGTGTGATGGATGCATGGAGAAGAGGGGAGTTGAAAGGGGCGAAGGTAGGGGAGGTAAATGTGGCATAGAGAAGACAGGAGAAGAGAAGTAAGGCAAAAGGAAAAGAGAGAAAGAAAGGAACAGTGGAAGACGGATGAGGTGATCAGGTATACCCAAAAAGTACTTACATAGTAAATGCCTATGTGAGTCTAAAGGGAAGAACACTGGGAGAGGAGAGGGAGGGATGGAGGGAGGAGAAGAGGAGTGGCGGTGGGGTGTCACATGGAGGGTGGGTAGTAATCAGTCGGCATCCGCATAAAGTCGGTGGGCTATGAGTGGGTGGTGGCCACACTTCTATTACCCCCACGAGCCAAATTCAAGAGGGTCAACAATACCCAAGAGAGCCTTTTGTGTTCAGGCTAGTCAATGGCATCCACTGCTGCCTTCAGTAGTGTGTGTGTGTGTGTGTGTGTGTGTGTGTGTGTGTACTTGTGCTTCTATCTTTATGAGGACAAATTTGGGTTTTTAACATCAGAGTGTGGACATTTTGGCCGGTCCTCCCTTCTTTAAGGGTCTATCTATTTTAGGGTCAGGACTTGGGTTTAGGGTTAAAGTTAGTTTTAGGATTAGATTAAGGCTAGGGTAAGGGTTAAAGTTAGACATGTAGTTCTTATGATTAAGATTAGGGTTAAGAGCTAGGGAATGAATGTAGTCAACGAGGGGCCCTCACAAAGATAGAAGTACAAGAATGTGTGAATGTGATTGTGTGCATATTTATCAGTAAGGCAAAAAAATGCATGTAATTCAAAATAGTTAACTAATTCAATCTGCAATCCCCTTATTACATGCATATATATATATATATATATATATATATATATATAAACATGTTATGAAGCGTGAGCCCTCTGTAAGAGAGCCAACTGATGTAAACAACTGTGAATTTGCAGCCATTCTTCTGTCTCACTCTCCATCTAGTGGTGACCCGCAGTAACTACATATCTCTAATGGTTCTTGATATACTAGTTAAGCGATTTGACGTGACACACTCTGGAGGTAAAATTAAAAGCACTGAATAAATGTAACAGCAAATAAAAGGGGGCCTGCGACACCAAATCATTAACTGTACAGCTCTGATTCGTCCACACAGTGTTTGTTTGTGTGTATGTATGTGTGCTTTTGTGCATGCGCATGCATGCATGCAAATTTTGCAAATCTGTTGCAAATTTGTCCCATTACCTTAGCCAGGACAGAGACGTAGCTTTTGAGTGTGCTCAGTGCTTCTCCTTTGATGATGGGGTGTGCAGCAAGCTCCACACGCAGAGAGTAGTGCAGTGTTGACTCTAGATCTGCCATATATACCCTGGATCTGTGCCCACAAGCGAACACATGCAAGCATGTACACAAATATACATACACATGCATGAACAAGTGAAGCATTCCCACAGAACTGCATAGCTGAACTTGAAGTCATAACAATGGGTGAATATTAAGTTGGCATCAGGCGCAAAAAAATAAGGAAGCAGTTAGCGACTTAAAATACGTAGCCTAATATGGCCGGTAACAGTGATGTACCTGTTGAAGTTTCTCCAGGGCTCCTTTGTGTTATTAGTGAGAAGGTCCAGAGTGGCTGGCCTAGGCTTCCCTGACCGAACTACCCCCGGTAGCCTCTGGAGGGCGTAGGAGTAGAAAGTACGTGCTTCATTTTGACTGTGGAGAGAGTGGCATGCAGACATGACTGACCTGCAGAAATTCAGCCATCACCTGCAGACAGTTCTCACTTGCGGCGCTAAGCATGGTACCCATGATAGGGTATAGAAATGAGCATCTAACCACGTGTAAATCTATGGTCTATGAAATGTATGACCACACATGTTATGCAGCTACGTGCATGCACACACACACACACACACACGCCTTCAACCCTTAGAACGCATCTTTTTGTGTTTAATAGTGAGCAGATGGCGCCTGGGCAGTATGTGATGGAGGGAGACAGATAGAGATCTCTGATCATTTAGCCCCGTGATAACCCTGGAAGTGGGACAATAAATAACATTGTCCTCTCTCTCTCTCTTTTTTTGTACTTTCCCTGTGCCTCAACCGCCCCATCATCTCTCGTGTAATTCCCTCTGACTATGCTTGAAACAGAAAGACTGTGTGTATGTGCGATAGAATGGGGAGAAGGAGGGAGGGAGAGAGAGAGAGAGAGAGAGAGAGAGAGAGAGAGAGAGAGAGAGAGAGAGAGAGAGAGAGAAAGAGAGGGAGAATCATAAAACTCAAAGAGCCCAGCAATAAGGAGGATTGATACTCCAGGCCCAAGCTCACTCACAACAGCCAGGAACTCAATTACACCTGCGCTCCTGGCAGGAGTGTACAGATGTGTGGGGAGAGCTATTCATCCTGGGAGGTCCCAAGGGCCCAGAGGGAGGGCTGGGAGGGAATGTGTTCACCTGGGGACATTCTCTCTCTCTCTCTCGCTCTCTCTCTCTCTCTCATACACACACACACACACACGCGCGCACACACACACACACACACACACACACACACACACACACACACACACACACACAGGATGAACTCGGTCACACACAAACGGAACGTGCACTCCCCTCTCCCAGGATCAATCAGACATTCAGCGATGATGGGAGGCCATCTGTCGCCATATGCGGCTGGGGCTTGTTTGGCAGGTGAAGCCAGAAAAGCGATGCCATTGTTTTCATGCAAGAAATTAAAAAACCTCCCCTCTGTACAGTGATGGAGATGAAGGGGGTTGGAAGGGGAGAGATGGGGGTGAATAAATAAATCAGCAATAAATCATTTCCTTTTTGCATTTGTCAACTAAAAAGAGCCCTCTTTGCATGCCAAGTTATTGAAACGCACCAAACAAAGCGGCAGAAACAGCAGATGAATTTGCAGGGCGAGGGACGATCAGCGAGCCTTTATGATAGTGAATAATGGAAGTGATTTTGATGCTCTGATCCCATTACGAGGCAGATGTTTAAAGGTATTCTCATGAAGAGGGTTCTGATAATGAGACCAAGATAACGCTTTTCAACAGAGAGAACGCAGTTGAGGTTTGTGGGGATCTCACCATGGCTCGATGATTGGGATGCGGTGGACATCAGTTTCATGAAACACACCTCTCCTTCACAGCCTCCTTCTCAAGTAGCTTTCCTCATAAATTCATCCAAAAATTCCCTTTTTTTTTCTTCCCTAATCTAAGAAAAATGTCCATTTATTTAAGAATTTTTGGCTCTTTCTTCCTCATTTTCATGTCTTTACCGAGCACATCTCTATCATACATTGTTGTAGAGCTACTACACAGGAATATGTGTTAAGGATCGTTAGTGCTGAGTGATATGAAAAATATTATTATGCTAATATGGAATTATACACGACATCAATATATCCCGACATCTGCTTATATATGCAAAAATATTATACTTAAGAATCCAACTGAGGTTCATCACACTGAACTATCTGGCACTGTTAAGTATTATATTATCAACTAGTTTTCAAATAATACTCCCTAAAATATCCCAGACCTCATTTTGTGAGAAATTTTAGGTAATAAGATTCTCGCTATCTTTAATTTGGACAGCAAAATTGTGTATCACAAGATGATATTATCTGCATTCCATCTTGATAAAACGCCACTGAAAGACATTAACAATAATACTGAATTACATATATTTTCAGGGTGTTGTGAGATTGTCGGCAGTCCAGCAATTTAGGCTTTTTCTACTCTTGCTCTATAAGATGAGCGCTTGAAAAAAAATGCCTTTAACGTAAATGTAAAAATGTTTTTGTATTTTATTTGAAAGTGATGCTGTTGAATTTTCTCCCTGTTCATTTGGGGCCAGTCTTCCACCAGCCATGAAGGCGCTGGTCAAGTTTCTAGTTATGAGAGTCTCGACTAGCTTCGGGGAAGAACATGAATCACATACGTACTACTTAGAGGGTGCTAAACTGTAAAATTAGGGGATGATGTCATACCAATACAGAGACTGTCAATTAACAGTAATGTGTTATACAGTGCATGGGGTAGCGTCCACACAGCCACTCACACTCTGAGCCTGGTGAAGTTGCCCCCGGGATAGTAAAGGTAGCAGGAGGGGAACTCGGTCACTCCAAATGTGGCTACCACACCTTCCTCTGTGTCCAAGACTCTCCTCACGGCAATGTTCTCATACTGCAACAGATCCAGGGTCACCTAGTACACACACACACACACACACACACACACACACACACACACACAGAGTTTTAGTTATAATCTAAAGCAAGATTCTGAGGTCGAGCCAAATGTTTCTGACAACTCATTTTGAACCCAATTAGACAGTCGCATAAGTCTTATAACAGAATAAAGTTGTTACATGGCCAATATTAGAAAATAAATACAAAAAACATTTTTCAAAGTGTGATTTACTCCCACACCGCTTAGGAAAGAGAAGAGGTGAGACTAGGGCTGTGCGATATGACCAAAATCTCGTATCACGACAACGACACATATCACAATAGATCATTTTCTGTAAATTCAATGAATAAATAGCTTGTATAAAATGACCACATGGAAAGGCTTATTTCTTGTTACATTTTGAATTATATACTCAAAAAATAAAGGTATTTACTCATAATTGATTATTTTTCTCCTTTTATTTAGAACCTTTATGCAAATTGACATGATTCTTGCGTAGGTGGTAAAAGAGGCTAGTGGTGTTTGAGTCTGTTGTGGGGACCGGCGTGCGGCATGTTTTGCAAAGTTCGGTTTTCTGGTCCGTGTCAGGATTTTCATACCCAAACCACATCCATACAATAGAAGCAGCCCCTCTTTTAGGTACAAGCTCCTCATTTTGTCCTGGCTAGTCAGAGTCCTTCTGTTCGGAATTACCCCGTTCTGCACTACATTCACTGTCCTCCACGTTTTGTTTGTATTGTCTTCATGCAAATTTCCTGCCTGTGTCTGTGCTGTGCAAAGAGTGGAAAGGGTCGTCCAAATGACGAAAAGTATTGCCGTAAAGAGTGTGATTTGTGACACAACAAAATAAACAATAGAGCTTAATATGAAATGATAGACGTTTTCTATCGTCACACAATATATATGGTCATATCGCACAGCCCTAAGTGAGACTGTTGAAAACAAAGTCTTACCTCTCGGCCCACGTAAGAGTTGGAGTCCTCAAAGATCAGCGCCAGATGTTCAACGTTGTTTGTCTCGAAGAAGCTGTCAATCTCTGCTTGGCTGGACAGGGAGGAGCAGATGAACACTTAAGGCAGGAATCCTATATGAGTACTAGACTAATCCACAGAGGGAACTGTTGTACTGAACAAACCCCCTCGATATCAGCTTAAAGTTATACGTCTTCAAGCAAATCTCTGAAAGGAAATAAATTATAGGCACAAAAAACGGCATCTTTCCAACCTCAAGAAAGTCCCTCTCACTGTCAAATAAAAGCAGCTCAATTTATGATTAAGACATCTGAAAAAGAGAATTATTTAATCAACAACAGCACCGTGGTGCACATGAGACAAGCTCAGCAGGTTACTGATGTATTTAAAAAGGGAGACACCTCATGGGATATGATCAAAACTTTGAGAATATCGATGGTGCTTTCATTGCACAAGTAACAGACACAAATCTGAAGTAAATTTGACAGTTGGATGGAAAATATGATCTACTTCTTGTTTTGCACTTACAGTGCTGATGAGTACATGCACTGAAACGTATGTTCTGTCATTTCATTTTCACTTGCACATGTCTCCAAGTTTGTCATTCTCCCTTTTTGTGAAGATATTCACAAAAAAGGGAGAATGACAAACTTGGAGACATGTTATGTTTTCACTATTTTTTGGGGCAGGTTGTGGAAATCTTTGCCTTTTTTTAAACATTAAAGTTAATTCCATGAATCTGCCCAAAAACAGCAGAGACAAAGTGCATTCTTTTATTTCTATTATTTTGTTTACCCCATTGACCATCATTACACACATGGGAGCATGAGAAGAAGACAGGGTGAACAGCCAGACTGTTTAGTAACTGAGAGGTCATAGGTTTAATCCCTGTGGCAGACGACTTATCCATCAACAGCCACCTGTCCTGCTGACGTGCCCTTGAGCAAGACACTGATCCTCGACCTCCAACCTTCGTAGGTCATTAAAAGTTTCTCTAGTTTTAATTATCGGTTAAATGCCTAAAATTAAAGTGTGTGTGTGTGTGTGTGTGTGTGTGTGTGTGTGTGTGTGTGTGTGTGTGTGTGTGTGTGTGTGTGTGTGTGTGTGTGTGTGTGTGTGCATGAGGGAGCTAACCTAGTCGGCTCCAGTGGGGGGCAGGCTGGAGGCCACGGCTCCTTGTGTGTCTCCATTATGTCAATGATCCTCTGACGGAGGCCTCTCACCTCCCGTGGGAAGCCTTGGGTTCAGAGCACACCAAGAGAAAACCATAAACTGATTTTAGGTCTTACAGCAGCTTGACATTTACTAATTTACACATTTTACTTACACATTTTTACCAGCGCCCATATGCCATAAACACAAAATCCTGCAACGTGACATTAAGTTCTGTTTGTAATAAAACTGGTCTGTGGCATCCTGAATGTCTCAATTTACTTTGGGTGTTAAATACTACACAAACCAAAAGCAACACGGAGTCTAAGGGCATTTATGGCACAGGGCAGCATGCAAGTGGATTAACAGAGCTGCGTTACTGTCGCAAAGCAGTCGAGGTGCCGAGAAAAACGTGTATTATGTAGAATATTTGTTATGAGTAAACATTTTACTCTGACAAGATGCAAGCTGAGAGCCCACATATTCTCAAGTTTGTCTGTAAACAAACCAAAGACTTCTTTATTTTTAACGGCTTGATTGCCTCGATGTGCATAGCATTACCTTTAAATCCCTGTCCAGTCGACTCACTCTTGGAATAGGCATGAAAAAACTGTGAAAGGAGAGTGGGGGGGGGGGCAGAGAGGAAGTGTAGGGGAGGTTGTGGGGTTAAAAAAAGAAGTGAGATAAGATGAGATGATGCTGATATGACCCAGAAAGAAGCTAAGCAGTGTTGTATAACAGTTAGGTAGGGGCACAGGCCTCCTATCTGCCTGCCTTGACCCCTGGGACCTTCCTCGTAGAAAATCAGTTGCAGATGTTCAAGCTCACTGGTGAATTCACACAGAGGGAGCTTTCACTGGATGACAGAGGAAGGAGGGGGGAAGGGACTCGTGGCAGAGTCTTTACACAGACTAATGCTGACTAATCAGATGTGCATACAAATACAAATGCAGAAGTTCAAAGCAGGGACCTTTTTTCCCCACAGTGTGGTTGCTGATCGTGCACAAAAGTCAGCTCTGGCCAGAACGTACTACTGTATGATATTACACAACCTGCAGTCTCTTTCCAGCTGTTAGCTCACCCCCATCCAGAGAACGACTAGTGAGTTCAGTTATAGAATAAGATATTCTACCTTTTGAAGAGAGCGACACCTATTCATGCACACTGACAGCACAAACATTACAAACCATGTCACTTTTTGACAAGGATAATAGTTTTTTGCAGACTAAATGATAACACATACAAAGTGGGCACTATCCCTGCTATTTGCTTTTCAAATGTGCACCAACGATGTCGGTAAAACCAATACTGTGATACAAAACATATGCAAATATGTCTTCAGCTCCAACAATGAAATTAAAAAATCAACAACTGGACATTACAACACGTACTGTCATACACGCAAACATAAAATTGCACACATTTTGGTATTCCTAAATTGGTGAAGACACAAAATGTTATCTAAGGCTGCAGATGCTGTGTGCACAGCCATGATTGTGTCAGCAGCTGTTTAGCACAGGAATTATTACAAAATGTTGCTACAACTTATTGTGTCTTAGATAGAAAGGCTGCCAAACTAGTTTATGATTCTTATACCTCAAAAGTCCCCCTTACAGCAACAACAAATTCAGTGGCGAAAACAACTGTCACCATTTGAGGTTAATCAGGTTCAGTCTGCAATGACTAGCGTTTTAACACAGTTAAGCCAAGAACACACACGTACACCAGGCATCATAAAATAAAGCATACACAGTGTGGCCCTTGGCAAATACTAGTGATTCCCATGTGACTACCTACCTTTATGGTAGGGTATCCCTTGATGCCAAAGCCAAGGCAGATCTTTCTATTCTCCTCTTCAGCACAGTCAATGGCTGCCAAATCCACTGCAGGTTTCCATTCTAAAGAATAGAAAGAAAAAGCCCATCTGTTTACAGTGTGCTCTCTATTGACCTGCACTGTCATCTCACACTGGATGTTAACTCTTGCAGCCCTTGTGCCATCCGTGCCGGTACTGTTAACATGGATGTTAGGGATGCACCGATAGCCCTTTTTCACTGCCGAGACCAATGCCGAATACGAATCTTTAAGTATCAGCTGATACCAAAGAACCGATCTGATCTGATCTGATCTGATTGCTTTTGCTGAACAGCACAGACTTAGACCAATAGTTTGGAGTCAATGGGCACAATAATTGAGATAGAATCAGGTATCTTTCTATCATTAAAGAAATACAGTCTTCCATGTCTCCAAAATCCAATAAATCAAGCCATTTTGCTATATATATATATATATATATATATATACACACACACACACACACACACATACATATATACATGTCATATTAATGACATTAACATATCTGTGAATGTTCTCATTCATTGACATTAACATATCATGACATTAAAATATCATTAATATGAAATGTTAATGGTTTTTGATATTGGATTTTAATCATAGGTAAAATCCAAGATAATGATACTCAATTTTAACCTGGCATCAGACCGATATACGATACACAATACTCGTATCGGTACTGGTGCATTGCTAATGAATGCTGTCAATATTGCCATACAGCAGTCTCCACAAAATAAAAAAGAAATCCTGCACATTCAATAAACTTGTAAGCAGTGAAGAACATCATAAATAGCTGGCAGTGTGTCTTCTTCATCCAAGACCACATTCTTACTTCTCAATGTGATGCTGTAATTTGCATCTCCATCTCAAGTAGATGCCAAGAGATGCTAGGCAGTGGCATTGGTCTCTTAACACTTAAATAGCAGTGGCACATTTGTGTTGAGACTGCAGACAGCAGATATAGAGAGGGATGGTTTTAGGATGCTGGCATGCACTGTTGAGCCTTTTGAGGTATTGCTGACCTAACTCACAGAAAGTTTCCACTTAACCCCAGTGACATGTCTGCTCTCACACCATCCCACAACATTTACATAAGGCCAGTGTAGTACAAACTGCAATTTGTGAAGGTGTAACCGGATCTGCTCTACAAAAAAAAAAATCATTGCTTGAGTATCCGGGCTTCTGTGCAGTCACACTATGGCAGATAAACTGTTACATCATATCCTGGTCGAGGGTAAATGTACCAGCAAGACTGTTCATGGACGCTGATTCGTGACGAAGACAACAAACGGATGGTTATACACGGGCTCTGCTGATGATGCTATGGCTTCAAATACACAAAGAGCTCACCCAAACACACATCATCAAATGCCATCTCGTCAGCAGGTTTATTCTAGTTCACTGATCATCAGGGGCAAGTAAGGGTAACCATGAGTGCAACAGGGGGGTAGTTGTGTAAAGCAACAAGTCGTCATCTTATACATGTTCAAATACATTCTGAATACATGACAATATAGAGAAATCTTACATAGTAAAGCCAGGGCATCATTTGGCACCGCCATGCTATTTTCCTCACAAACACACACACACACACACACACGCACACACGCACACACGCAGGCACACACCCCTCTCTCCTCCTTCACAGTAGATGCCTGAAATGCCTCATGACTGCGTAGGCCTTGAGCCAAGACAAGAAACTTTTCCCAAGAGAACCATCGTAATTATATGAGAATTCCCATTGCCTTCTCATATTTCTGCTGGCTTCACAGAGACATGAGCGCAATCTTCCCCAAAGAGTATTTTGCAAGATTTCGGGATATGACGGTAACAAAACAGAACGAGACCCTAAATCAAATCATATGCCCCAATAAACAGAAAGTTGGACAGCGAGCCCAAACCAGTGCAGTGTGACTGCATGGCTTCTCTTGCTGTTTACATACAAATGCATCACAGCAGTGAACATGCCTAACATACATACTTTACTAAAAGCTCTTCATTAGTCCTAAAACGTTATCCTGCAGAGCATCTCCATCTAAAACTCTTTATTGCATTTGCAGATCGAAAATAACGGCGCAAATATGAAGCCGATATATATATATATATATATATATAAACAATACTTACTGATCACAATACAATAGCTGAGAACTAATTTGATTAATCGTAGGACTTTGAACTTGTCACGCTGTGTGTGTGTGGGGGGGGGGGGTCGTACCAACCTTTAATATCTCTTGCCAGACTTTTGTAAACGGGAGAAAAGTTGACGCAGTGGCCGCACCATGACGCGTAAAACTCCACCACGACCGCGGCCGTGGAGTTGACCAACGCGGCGTCCACGTTTTCCGGGGTCAGCACCAGGATCTGGTCCGAAACCGTGTAGAGTCCCGCGTCGGCGGAGGACGAGAGAAGCAGACAAAGACACAAGAAGACGGTGGATCTCCTCACCGGACCGCCGACACGGAGTCGTGCGGTGTCGGTAAACCGGGACGTGGCACGTCCGCAGCGCCGCGCCATCTTCGATGTGCTGCTGACGGCGGACCAATTTTGAAGCGATCTGTCAGAAAGTGATAGAAACTTTTTGATGTGCGTCTCTTTGGCCACCTAGCGGCCATCTGCTATACCTACCTGTGAGATGTAAAAAAAAAACATTTCTGGTTAAATTACACAAAGATGTAAGAAACCGTGAAATTGTGCGTGTGATATTTTGGTGCTTTGTCACGTTGTTAAAGGAACGAGAACGTGTATTTGGGGCGATAACCCAGCACAAAGGCTCTGTTAAAGCGCAATTCATCTACATTCACTGCCGTGCGTTTCCGCAGCTTCGACCATTGGACAAGGAACTCCCACTTGTCAATCAATGTTTCAGTCAGTGCAGGTCGGCCATTGAAACAAAGAAATAGGCTCTATAAGGTGTTTCTCTTAATACAACCAGAACAATCAGTGTCGTAGATGAATTATACTTTAACCACGGACAATTCTACCTTCACCGATGAGACATTTGGCTCATATTGGATGCTTTTTCGCCTCCCACACGAAATATAAATATTGACTTTATGTCCTTGTCAATCACACAGTCCTCTTGCTCCTCTGAAGTGGAACAGGGACCCAACAAACCAAGTGGACCACATCGTCAAGCGGTGGTTCATGGCACAAAGACATGGAGATGCAGGTCATGTCACCCGGAGGACGCACCGTCAGTACTGCGTACAAACCGCTGCTGCTGCAGAGCAGGAGAGCTCAGTTAAAGGAAGACGACAGCCTACTCGACTCAGACATAACGAAAGCTTTATTTACAGTTTCAAAGTTCATTTTAGTTGACATATGTACAAATTTGCAAAGTCGACATTGTTTGTTTTACAACAACCGTCCAGGCTACAGTTAACTGTGAGCCAGACTGAACAGAGGACTGTTGTAACTATTGTAGCGAATTCGGGGGACAACGCAACCACAGTAACTGCCGCGGCCGAGAAGCGAACCCGTATCGCCCGCACAGCAGGAGACATCGCTAACCGCTAGACTAAAGGGTCAGACCCGCGAGCCAGCGGCCAGCGTGTCTTCTTATCCATGCACGTTACACTACCCCCCTCCTTCGGGAAGCGCGTCCCCGCGCTTAAGCATTTCAGTTCCTTCATGCCTCAGGGCGCCTACGTTTCCGATGGCCTTATGGTCGCTCCATCCCACTTCTGACATTAATGTAGCGAATTTGGGGGACAACGCAACCACAGAAACTGCCGCGGCCGGGAAGCGAACCCGTATCGCCCGCACCGCAGGAGGCATCGCTAACCGCTAGACTAAGGGGTCAGGCCCGCGAGCCAGCGGCCAGCGTGTCTTCTTATCCATGCACGTTACACTATTTACACCCGTGAAGAATTGTACAAGTCTTCAAGCGCACTTGAACACACCGTTATAAATACTCATCAACATATTAAGAGATGGAAAAGGGACTTTTATAATCTACGTGGGTCAGTTTGATTATCATCATTTGTGCACATCTTTAAAAAAAAGTCAACTCAAGGATCAAATCATACAATCTTTTGCAGGTTTAAGGTGACGCTACTTCATGGTATAGATTTAGGATACACTCTTTTTCTCCCCCTTTCCTGGAGAAAACTGACCACAGAGCAGCCCCACATTACATCAGAGCAGGTTCAAGCTACACCGTGATTTTCTCTCTAATCTTATTTACAAACTACAGTAAAAGGCTGAGCCATTTGGTCCATACATATTAAATAATATTTATGATCAAATACTGCAGAGTTACAAATGGAACCAGAACTTCCACCTACAATCAACTCAACAGGACAGTCCTACAGGGTATACAATAAAGCCTCGTGGAAAACAGTTCTCAGGTAAAAAAAACATGTCACCGTTTACAGTTATGTACACCTACGGATCAGACACCAGGTCATACAGCATTGGAGAGATTGGTATCAAAAGGCACATTTAAAGACCGGGTTTCACAACAGATAAGGTTACAGTTTAATCATCCAACCCAGCCGCTAGTAAAACAGACACTGGTGGGAAGACTTACTATGCCAAAAAAAAAGAAAATTCTCTTATCCCCACTGTTTTAAGGTCACTTGCGCTGAAAACAAACAACACAGATTAACAAGCATTGCCACACATGCTAAAATAAGTTTGCACATATCGCAGTATTAATCTTGGTTCAATGTAGTGAAGACAATGGGGACCAAAACTAAGCCCTTGGACATTGTTGACCAATCCAAATGTTTGGACAACCACATCAAGCCGCGACTCAAACGGCCACAGTGCACAATAGCATTTGTCAAGGAACAATCTTTTTAGCAGCATTGATGAACGTATGATGCTATCAAGTGGCACAGTCCATTCTGTTTAAAAGTCCACTCACTCTTCAGTCAGTAATTATTGAGGAACCACCTCTGGAGGTAAGACTTGAAGCAAGCAGATATTAAGGTGTAAGAAGGCTGGATTGATCAAGAGGTGTTTTGTGTGCAAAACAGGGTGCATGGTCACAATTCATCTGCTACCAGCTGGAGTGTACTTAGCAAATTCCACAATGACCATGTCAGAGATAAATATTTAACTAGGAATTATTCAGCTGGGAGGTAATGGCTGGGAATGAAGGCATCTGGAGGTTGCTGTTGGCACATCAGCTATTGGAAGACCAGGTGGTGGTAGGTTGGCTGGAGGTTATAGGGATGAGAAAAGCCTGGAGATCAAGCTAGTAGCTAAGATCAAATCCTAGGCTGAAATCTCTCATGAAAGGGCAGCTCTTTTGGCTCTCTTGTCATAGATTTGAGTCAAACTGTCTGCAGTGTCTTTCAGCAATGCATCAAAAATGTTGTTTGCAAGTTGCACCTTAACAAACAGCTCATCTTCATCATAGTTGACCCACTGGGCCTCCTCCTCATGGAGCTCCTGAACCTGAAAGCCAGAACCTGATTTGTTAATACTGTGGCAGATATGCAAAAAAATACTATTTGTGCAAATTACAAAAACATGGAAAAATGTTTTCAACTGATTTGCTCTATAATTTTAAGTTTTAATTGTAAAATGTGCCAAACTAGGTTTAAGTGACTAGGAAAGGAAAGCAACTGCTTATAATGTGAATGCATGACAAGTATGAAGTGCATATTTTCAAGCTGAAAAGTCTGTTGACTGCTGGTCTTACTAGTAAATCATCCACTCGGTCTCGTTTCTTCCTGCCAAATTTGAGCATCTTCTGCCAGTCAGTCTTCTGGTTCTGGTCTTTCTTCAGACCATACAACTTGAGTACTTCTGCTGTGATAAATTCCTGTAATAACAATGTAAAAACGTGAGTCCAGTTCACACCTTCAGCCACCAAGAAACTGTAGTTAGGCTATTTCTGATTCTGACTGATCTACACTACCAGTCTCCCTGGCTGGTTAGTGCTGGTGATGTGACATTTGCTCTGTTGACAAAATTTATTTTCTTTCTTTGTTGTTGAATATCGGCCAATTGTACTGTACCTGGACTTTGGCAATATCTCTCGGTGACTTGACTCTGTGGAAGTAGAAGTTGGCTCTCTGTGGTTTGACCCACAGAGGCTGATGAGCGTTGGGGTCTTCGGCATAGATCTCTTGAAGAATCTCCCAAGTGAGGTCATACACAGCCTATGGACAGAAAATAAAATACGGTGTAAAGATTGGTTAGAGCTGATGAGATATGGTTTTAGACTGCTCAAAACTAAACAAATAAATAAATACATGTCTAAATAAATAAATATACGTAATACAGCTTTACTTTCATTTCTTTACTGATGTTCTGCATTCCAAGTTGTCTTCCTTACTTGTTTGTAGCTGCCGATGCAGAGTGCATCGTGGTCCTGGCTGTTGGCTTCTAAGTAGACTTGTGAAGGCTTTGGGATGGGCAGCTGAGTCAGTGTCAGTGCACCTTCCTCTCCAAGCTTACAACTGTCCCAGATCTCCTGGGTGGCAGTGTGAACCAGCTTCTCCACCTCCGTGGCTGAGTGGGGCACTACCATGGCAGGCTGCTCAGGTAGTTTGAGTGGCAGGGGGAGAGGCATCTCAGGCCGGGGTGGGGTCTTGACCTGCTGCTCTCCACCTGGTGCTGTGACCAGCCCTCCCAGGGCTGTTGTGATTGATGACCCAGACCTTCCCCCTCCACCTCCCAGCTTTGCCTCCTCCTCATCTTCTTTCTGCTTCTGTTTGAGT
Source organism: Lampris incognitus (assembly GCF_029633865.1). NCBI lineage: Eukaryota > Metazoa > Chordata > Actinopteri > Lampriformes > Lampridae > Lampris > Lampris incognitus. Next base: position 92,940,500 of record NC_079213.1, on the reverse strand, counting down.
CTCTGTTGTTCCCAGCATGAGCTGAGGCCAAAGTCTTCATCAAACCAGTCCTGTTCATCACCCAGGTCATCCAGTAGCTCATGGTTCAGCTCTAGCTCTGCTAGACACTTGGTGAGCTCCTCTTGACCACTGGGTCCCAACACTGGACTCTTCTATTGGTTAAAAAATACAGAGAACATTCAATTTCAGGCTTATCTCAAAATTAAAATTAGAATATCTATGAATGATTATTATCTAATCGCTGAGTCACTAAAGTAGAACAAGATCCAATAGTATCTTTACATTAGAAATCAGACATGCCTTTAATCTATGAAGGACTGTCAGTGATGTATAACACAGACCAGGGAAGAACATCAAATTCAATACTAACCCAACCTAAAAGAAGTTATTTGGACTTTAGACATACATATCTGGAAATCTGGGGCTTACTAGGTCAAATCAACAAAAACCTGCATGTCAGTATGGCTATGCAATGTGATAGCTGGTGTTTTCTACGAAATAACGTTAAATCCTCTTTGCTATTTACCTCCCTGTCACATTGTCACACATTACCTCACTGATCTCTCTGGGGGAGGGTAAAGATGGGGAGGTAGATTTGGAACTATGCTGGACCTCCCTGGGTGATGACTCCATGAAAGACTCAAAGTCATCATAAAAGTCATCTGTCGAAGGAGGGGAGGCCTCAGCATCCTCTATTGGAGCCCCCTTCTTGGAAGAGAGGGCAATAGAGTCAGGGGTGTAGGAATGCTCAGTGTAAGGGGAGCTGTCATTATGTTGCTCTGATGTTTTGGTTTCTCTTGCAACTGAATTAGAACAGTTTGAATGTGAATTAGCAGATCTGCCATCCTCTCCTGCTGCAGATGATTCAATGATCTTCGTTTGCTCATCTGTTTCTAGACCGCCAGATGGTGAATGCCTGCACTCTTCACTCTTGGAGAATGGACCATGGTCAGTTACAGACAGCTTCAGCCCAGAGCTTGGCCTCTCTTCTTTTTCTAGTTTGAAAAGACATGCAGAATGTTGATCCTCAGACTTGTTGCCCACAACGGTTCCCAGCTCTTCCTGAATGTCTGATCTATGGTTTGACACAATACTTTCATTCCCTGACTCGATGATCTGTGTCTGTGGCTTAGCTTGTCCAGTCAGTGGCTGGTCTTCCCTGGAAACTGGTCTGGAAAGACACTGGGGGGAGACGGAGCCCCTGAGAACAGAGGAGGGATGCTCTGGGCTGCCATATACTGGGGTTGGCATGACTATTGGTACATTCTCATCAGACAACCCTTCAAGCAGCGAGGTAGATCGACTGCACCGAGGAGGAGTAAAGTCATCTGCAAATGATACAATACAAGATCAGACCTTAATAGGATACAAATCAAAACAATCATTTAAGGGATTAAAACTAAAACTTAAATATTTTGAAATGTAGTTGTGGTAAAAAAAAAAAAAACTACCCTGGACCAATGTACAATCAGGGCGTATCCTCTCTGAGTCTGAGACAATCTTGAAGCATTCACTTGAGTTAGATCTGCAGAGGGGATTTCACTGTTAATCTCTCCTTTACATTAAAGTACAAGCCATCTGTATTATCTAAACAATTGTGTACCTGTGTGGAGGGAGTGGTTTGATTTTGGTCTTTCCTGAGGCTGCAGTGAGAGTCTTAATTTTGGCCTTATCAGCAGGTGTTGTGTCCTGCTCATTGTTAAGCTCTGCCTTGGTCTTCTGGATGAAGTCATTATAGGACTAAGAACAAAACAAATCAAAGACAAGAAAAAAAATCTATTGTGGCTTCAACTTAATGAGTGCCAGTTTTATCTGTGCCTCAAATGTGTGAGTACATTGATTATTGAATGGGGACAAATCCAACCTATTCAAATATGCATGTTCACACAAACATGCAAACACATATGAACATAGTGACGTGTATTTAATTTGAGAAACCCCAAAAAAACAACGATTAAACAACCCATAAATTCCCAATTTCCTAAACTCTGTCACACACACACACACACACACACACACACACACACACACACACACACAAACATACACACACAACCACCTACCTCTAGGAGCTTTAGTAGGCTGGTTTCCTGTGCCTTCAGCTGCTCTTTGTGCTTCTTCTTCTGCTCTTTCTTCAGCTGGTGGGCCATAGACTTGTGTTTCCTCAGCTCTTCCTTCAGCGCCTTTTTACGGCTTTCTATGTCGCTTTGGTCTGACATTGTTTCTGAATGCAAATGAAAATGGTAAATAACTGTAAGAATCCCAAGTAAGAGCCAAAACTGATTAGCAAAAAATAATTCAACCTAATTCCCACTGAAACCCAAATCCAGTTATTCATGGTATATTTTGTTTAACACGACTGTATAAAGTCCATTTTTATGCATGTTTCTTTGGCTTGCAAACAATGAACAAAACAAATTCCAAGCATTATGAAGCTTAGCATTACAGACTAAAGTGCTAAATCCGGTAGCAATCCATCATTGCAACTGACTAAAAAGACTAAAATATGTGTCTAAAAACAGCAGTAGTGCTGAAGGAGCCAACTAAGTAGTTAGCACCAATACTTGGACAATATAGCTGCCTCTGCTTGTACTGTACCTGGGTGCAATGAAAAGCTTTCTCTCCTCCTATAGCATGCTGTAGCTAAGCAGGTTAGGTATCAGGGAAGTGCTCACATAATGCATTCCTGGCAGCATCACATTATGCCTAACTACACTCTGCCAAGCAATACAGCTGCATTACGTACTCCCCCCCCCCCATCCAGGGAGCCATGATCATGATGAAGAGCTACTATCATCTACAATCCCTTCCAAAAGTTATGAATTTGATGTGTGGGATGAACTCACTCGTCTGTGTGGCTGTGGGGATGTTGTTTGGCCAGGCCTGTGTCCGGAGGGGGATCAGGGAGATAGAGTGGACCTGCATGTTGGTTGTAGCAGTGCTGAGGCTGCCTTTGGCTAGAGAATGGAGAGACTGCACAGCAGGGGGAAGGAAGAGAAAAATAGGGGTTAGTTTGGGGATTGATAACCCATGTCAAATTGATTGGATAGAGGGCCATGCTCTGACTTCCATTTGACATGTACATGTTAAGTAATAGATAGTAACAAATCAGCCAACCAATAAATTTATACAATAACCACCTTTCTCTGCATCCAGGTCCTGACCTATACACTAAAAAGTACAGCATTTAATGCCCGAGCAACATCATCAACAACAACAACGACAACAAAATAACAAAGTGCCAGTCTATTTCTGAAATCCCAAGCTCCAAAGTTTTTCTTTGTGTGTTGTTAGTTCATTGACACGGAGGCTCTAAATTTCCCCCAAAATATCTAAACAGAATTCCTCAGAGTGACGCCAACTACAGAGTACCTAAGGACTGAGATTTCAATCTGTAAACTGAATCACTTAAAATGACAGAGGCAAGAGGCTGATTCAGCCTTTGAGCTAGTCCAAAGCTCCTACCAGGGATGTCATTAGGAACACAAAAAATAGGGCCCCCATTAGAAATTACGAGGAGTTGCAAGGCAAAAAAAAGAAAGAAGAAAAGTCAAACAAAAACCAACACCAACATGCAGCATTTGTACTTACTGTAGTAGACCAACAGCGCTACCTAGTGGTGGTTAAGCTAGACTCTCATATACCCCGGATGTTGACTGCTGCGACAGTCGGAGAGCTACAATAAAGAGGACAAGACGTTGGGAATTGGTCTCCGGCTCAAATCACTGTTATGGATATATTAGCAGTATAAGATACATCCAGATAATATAGCGAATATATTACAGTGGCGACGAGGATGGGATACCTTTAATGTGAGAAGGTAATCCCAGTAGTTAATAAAAGCGGACGAAGCAACGTGACGCTACAAGCTAGCTTACAGCCAGCTAGCAAGAAAAGACTAGCTAGCCAAGTCAAGCACAAGCATGGCGCATTTCATCGGCAATATTGCTGAATACAAGGAAGGTAAAGAGGACTTCGAGTCGTACCTTGAAAGATTGGAGCAATGGATGATCGTTAATGAAGTGGAGGGCGGTAAGAAGGCCAATGTTTTCCTGTCTGTGATAGGCGCAGAAGCCTATGGCCTACTAAAGAACCTCTGCATACCAGAAAAACCGAGTAGCCTCACGTATGCAGTACTGAGCGGGAAACTAGCATCTCATTATAAACCCAAGCCACTAATCATAGCTGAACGTTTTAGATTTCAGAAAAGAAACCAACTAGAAAATGAGTCAGTGTCTGATTATGTGGTTGCTTTAAAGCACTTGTCCACACATTGTGAATTCGGTCAGCATTTAAATGAAGCACTGAGAGACCGATTTGTTAGTGGTTTAAAGGTGGAGGCTATTCAGAGAAAGTTGCTCGCAGAACACAATCTGACTTTTGCAAAAGCATGTGAGCTGGCCTTATCTATGGAAATGGCGTCAAAGAATACGCTGGAGTTTGCCAGCAAACCAAGCGGAGCTGCAACTGTGAATAAGATAGACAAGAAGAGAACAAGCAAGGGTGCGTGGAGAAGCAAGTCGTCCACCAGCGAGTGGAAAAACAAGCAACCTACCAGTGATAACTAGACCACAGAGAACAGAAACGCACCAACCCTGTTACCGATGTGGAGGTAACAACCATGCAGCTCAAGTATGTAGGTATAAAACCGAGACATGCCACAAGTGTTCCAAGGTAGGGCACATAGCAAGAATGTGTAAAACTAAAAATAGACAGGGACATACACAGTATGTGGCTGAAGACCACAGTCCAAGTGTGAGAGGAGATGGAAATGAGGATGAACTGTTTGGTGCGTATCCGATGAATACAGTGTACTCCACAAATACAGTTGGTAATGGAAAAAAGGACATTAAGGTCAATATTAAGTTAGAAGGAAACCCTGTAGACATGCAGCTTGACACAGGAGCTGCCGTAACCCTGGTATCTGAGATAGTGTACAAGGAACATCTCTCACACCTGCCACTGAAAGAAAGTAAAGTGCGTCTGTCAACCTTTTCCGGTGAGAACATTCCCTTGATGGGCCAAGTGACTGTCAATGCGAAATATGACAACCAGAGTGGAGATTTACCTCTTGTGATTGTGAAAGGTGACAGACCAGCCCTCTTTGGTCGTAACTGGCTGGCCAATTTTAAACTAGACTGGGCAAGCATATTCTCAGTTACACCAGCAGGGGGCAGTGATAACACAGATGTAGAGGCAGTGTTACAGAGAAACAAAGCAGTATTTGCTGAGGAGCCTGGCACTATTCGTGAATTTAAGGCACATATCAAAGTGAAGCCAGATACAAAACCTGTCTTCAGAAAGGCAAGACCAGTGCCATACGCACTAAAAGACGCAGTTGAAAAAGAGCTAGATAGGCTGGAAAAAGCTGGTATTATCTCAAAGATAGACCATAGTCAGTGGGCTGCTCCGATAGTAGTTGTACCCAAATCAGACAAGTCAATTCGTATCTGTGGAGACTATAAAGTCACGGTTAATCAGAGTGTGGAAGAGGAGACCTATCCACTACCGAACGCCAAGGATCTCTTCGCCACACTGGCCGGGGGCACTCTCTTTAGCAAATTAAATCTCTCACATGCCAACCAACAGCTTGAGTTAGAGAAGGACTCAGAGAAGTATTTAACAATAAATACCCACAAAGGACTGTATGTTTATCACAGACTTTCATATGGAGTGTCGAGTGCACCTTCTATGTTCCAGAATGTGTTGGACCAGATACTACAAGGCTTAGAGCATGTGACCTGCTTCCTCGATGACATACTAGTCACAGGCAGAACAAGAGAGGAGCACCTGAGGAATCTAGATGAGGTTTTGAGCCGACTGGAGAGCTACGGGGTAAGAGTGAAAAGAGCTAAATGTGACTTCATGCAGGAGAAAGTAGAGTACCTGGGGCATCTGATAGATAAAGAGGGACTTCACCCCACTGAGACAAAGGTTGCCGCCATCGTAAATGCACCCCAGCCCACAAACGTCACAGAGCTACGGTCATTCCTAGGACTGTTAAACTATTATGGCCGTTTCATGAAAGATCTGTCGACCGTATTGCAGCCACTACACCAACTCCTGAAGAAGGAAGTCGAATGGAAATGGAGACCAGAGAGTGCAGCAGCATTCAAGGCTGCCAAAGAACAGTTAGTGAAAAGCTCAGTAGTAGTACACTACGACACGCAGAAACCACTGAGATTAGCTTGTGATGCATCCCCTTATGGGATAGGTGTGGTAATGTCACACATAATGGAAAATGGGGACGAGAAACCAATCGCCTTTGCGTCACGTACGTTGACAGAGGCAGAGAGTAAATATAGTCAGATAGAGAAGGAGGCGTTGGCCATAATATTTGGCGTGACCAAATTTCATAAATATCTCTATGGCCGCAAATTCAGTTTAATAACTGACCACAAACCCCTCCTTGCCATCTTAGGACCCAAGTCAGAAATCCCTACACTAGCCGCTTTGCGTATGCAGAGATGGGCACTGAGGCTTATGGCTTATGACTACAGTATAGAGTACAGAACGTCAGCGGACAATGCAAATGCGGATGCGTTATCTAGACTGCCGGGGAAAGAAAAGGACAAAACAGCGGAGGAGAACAGCATTTTTTATTTGTCATTAGTAGATGAGGTACCCGTGCAGGCTACAGAGATTGCACAGAGCACTCTCAAGGACCCAGTCCTATGCAAGGTACTGGAACTGACCCGGTCTGGATGGCCGAGTTACATCAACGATGACACACTGAAACCGTACTTCAACCGAAGGAGTGAACTGTCTGTGGAACAAGGATGCATTCTGTGGGGAATTCGAATTATCATCCCACCAGCACACAGAGAACGACTACTGTACGACCTACACCAAGGGCACCCCGGAGGGTGCAGGATGAAAAGTTTGGTGAGGGGCTATTTATGGTGGCCTCAGTTGGACAGTGATATCGAACGTGCAGTGCAGCAATGTGATGCTTGTCAGAGTGTGAGGAAACTACCAGCAGTAGCACCACTACACTGCTGGCAGTGGCCTGCGAGAGTGTGGCAGAGGCTACATATTGACTTTGCAGAGAAGGATCAGCAACACTTCCTAGTGTTAGTAGACAGTCATTCAAAATGGCTTGAGGAGATCCCCATGGCAACAACTACCGTCGCCAAAACGATCGAAGTGCTGCGGAGCATCTTTTCGTCCTACGGTCTTCCTGAGGAGATCGTCTCGGACAACGGTCCACAATTCACCTCGCTGGAGTACAAAACATTCCTGAAAAGCAACGGCATTAAGCAGACCTTGGTGCCAGCTTACCATCCTGCTTCTAATGGTGCCGCAGAGAGAGCAGTCCAGACGGTGAAAGCTTCACTTCTGAAACAGCTGCTCGATGACAAGAAACAAAACGTCACTATTACAGTGAAACACAGGCTCGCCAACTTCCTGTTGTCATACAGGACCACACCACACAGCGTTACAGGTTGCACACCAGCAGAACTGTTCCTCAAACGTCAGCCTAGGACCAGGTTCAGCCTGCTGAAGCCAGACCTCGCTCGAGTGGTGGGGGCCAAACAACAAAAGCAGAAGGACTATCATGACCAACCCGCCTCGAAGCTGAGACATCTGTCAGAGGGGGACTCAGTACTGATCCGAAACTTCCGTGGAGGAAAGGAGAGGTGGACGAAAGGGACAATGGAAAAGAGACTCGGACCAGTCACCTACCTGGTGTGGAATGGAGTGAACCGACGTTCAGTCCACATTGACCATCTGCTGTTCGACTGACCCTCCAGTCCTCCTGAGGCATTTCAGTTTCAGGATGACCAGATGGGCATCAGCAACACCTACCCTGCAGTTGCGGATTTGGGGGGGAAAGGCACACCTGGAGCCATAGGTACTAGCCCGTACTCACCTGAAGATACACCCGTTCCAAGGATGCAGGCTCCGGAGAAGCTTGCAACACCCTTACAAGGTTCGGTGGGCAAGGCTGGGTCGCCTCCTCACCGAGCATCCACTTCCCCTGAGGTGGTTGAGCGCCGGTACCCTCAGAGAGAGAGGGCACCTCCAAAACGACTGTCTCTGTAAGATCAGCGAGTTCCTGAATAAAAGAGTCCTGAGAGACTAAATTGTTCAACTCCTGTTCAGAAAAAAATGTGAAAAAGAGTTCCTGAGACTGATATGTAAATGGGCAAATGTGGGTCGAAGTGGGTTGTGTAACCAGTAATGACCAAGTAAAAGATGTTGAAAGTAATTTGCCATATCAGCATGTTTTAGAGTGATAATATTTTATTAGGGGAACTTCATAGTTTAAGGGGGAGGAGTGTAGTAGACCAACAGCGCTACCTAGTGGTGGTTAAGCTAGGCTCTCATATACCCCGGATGTTGACTGCTGCGACAGTCGGAGAGTTACAATAAAGAGGACAAGACGTTGGGAATTGGTCTCCGGCTCAAATCACTGTTATGGATATATTAGCAGTATGAGATACATCCAGATAATATAGAGAATATATTACACTTACTCCTTTGCTAGATGTTACAGAAGCAGAGGGGAAATCCTGGGGGTAGTTTGCGGGGCTGCTCTGGGCTGAGACCAAGGGTGTTTTAGGGGCCAAGGCAGGTGGTGTGATGGATGGACTCTCTGGGAGATTAGACACTGAACTCTCTGTGTGGATACTGGACTCAGGTGTCACTGAGAAGGAGTTCCCTTCACTCACAAACTCTGGTAAACAAAAATGGATAAATAATATGATCTTTTTTTTCTTTAACGAAGATGAATGCTGACGTATGCCAACAAAATTCATCCCCAAACATTAAGATTTGCCACATTCCATTTTAAAATCTCAATTTTTCTAAATCTAATTTTAAGTACTATAATCATGTCTTTGCCAGAAATCCATTTGTGAATGATGACACTCTGCCACCTTTCTTGCTGTTCGTTCTGCACTCTGGGCTTTGGTGGTGACTAGAGCTGGGGCTGACATCGGCGCTCTCCTTTATGCAATGCTCTGAGGCCTTCCGGTCTCGGTCCCGAGATGTTTGCCAGTCCCAGGTGGCCAGGGTCTCCTTTTCCATCCTCCATGGCTTCCTCCTGGTCCAGCTACTGCTACCACTCCAGCAGCCTCTCTGCATGGCGCCACCTCTGCATCAGCTGCTGCTGCCGCTTAGTCGGGAACCTGGGGAGAAGGGCCGCCATAATGGAGGGAAAGAGAGGTGGACAGAGTATGGTGTGTGGATGAAGAGGGGAGGGAGGGAAGAGAGGAAGGGATGTAGGGGAGGATTGAGGTGAAAGATAAGGTGTGATAACAGCAGCCGGGAAAGAGAGGAGAAAGAAGGAAAAGTACAATCAACATCAGGAGGAAGAGGTGGAATGATTGTGACAGCAGTAGTAAGCAGACTGAAACCACCTCGATGAACCATTCTGCCTAAAATCAATTCATATAGCATGACTAATTTGATCCCATCAACCATAAAAACTTTAGAGGACATTGTACAACATCTGAAATCCTTCTCCTGCTGCCTTGATATTATGCCAACAGGCTTTTTAAAAAATGTTTCTAATTGCATGGCCTCAGATCTTCTACAAATTGTCAACAAGTCTATTCTCTCAGGTCTCTTCCCACAGGCCTTGAAAACTACAGTCATCAAGCCACTCTTAAAAAGAATAATCAAGGCACTTTGTTAATGAACAATTATAGGCCCATATCCAACCTCACGTTTCTAAATAAAATCATTGAAAAACCTATTTTCCAGCAGCTGAACAATGTTTTGGCACTAAACAACAGTTTGATGTCTTCTGGTCAGGATTTTGACCATGCCACAGCACTGAGACTGCTCTTGTTAAGGTCTTTAATGGCATCCGCTTAAACACAGACAATTGCAGAATCTCAATCCTGGTATTATCGGATCTCAGCTACAACATATTACTACAACATATTACTAGACCAATTGGAAAACTGGGTGGGACTTTCTGGCACAGCACTCAATTGGTTTGAATCCTATTTAAAGGACAGGGACTACTTCATGTCTGTAGGTAATTACAAATCTGAGCATACAAAAATGGCCTGTGGAGTTCCCCAAGGCTCCATTCTGAGGCCACTTCTGTTTAGCATCTATAAACTCCTACTAGTTCAGATTATGGAAAATAACAAAATGTTACCATAATTATGCAGATGACACACAGATTTACATAACCATATCACAAGGGGACAATACGTTTATACCAACACTGAGCAAGTGCATTGAACAAATCAACAACTGGATGTCTCAGAATTGTCTTCAATTAAACAAAGATAAAACTGAAGTAATTGTCTTTGGAGCCAAGGAAGAATGATTAACATTACCGATTGTAGCACTCAGCTACAATCGGTAATGTTAACCAATCCAGAAATCTTGTAGTCATGGACTCAGACCTGAATCTATATAGCCACATTAAGGCAATTACAAAGTCAGCCTACTATCACCTGAAGAATATATGAAGAATTAAAGGATTTATGTCTCAGCAGGATTTGGAAAAACTTCTCCATGCATTTATCTTCAGTCTACTCGACTACTACTACTCATCAGCGGACAATGACATTGGCAGTTGATGAGTGTGCAATGCACTCAACAAGCTTGTACTGCTATGTATTAAAAGTTTTTTCCTACATCTATCTTAATATTCCGCTCCTCATTTGTTGAACACTTTTATCAACACCACTGACGGTTAAAAAAAAATAGTAAAATATATATATATATATATATATATATGGCAGCACGGTGGTGCAGTGGTTATTATGGTCACCTCACAGCAAGAAGGTCCTGGGTTCGAGCCCCGGGGTAGTCCAACCTTGAGGGTCATCCCAGGTTGTCCTCTGTGTGGAGTTTGCATGTTCTCCCTGTGTCTGCTTGGGTTTCCTCCAGGTGCTCCGGTTTCCTCCCACAGTCCAAAGACATGTAAGTCAGGTGACTCGGCCATACTAAATTGTCCTTAGGTATGAATGTGTGTGTGTGTGTGTGTGTGTGTGTGTGTGTGTGTGTGTGTGTGTGTGTGTGTGTGTATTGGCCCAGTGATGGTCTGGTGGCCTGTCCAGGGTGTCTCCCCACCTGCCACCCAATGACTGCTGGGATAGGCTTCAGCATCCCCGCGACCCTGAGTAAGGATAAGCAGTTTGGATAATGAGTGAATGAATATATATATACATATATATATATATATATATATGAACTGCATTTATAAAGCGCTTTTTTAGTCTACAACACTACTCAAAGCCCTTTACATTGTATGCCTCACATTCACCCATTCACACACACATTCATACACTGATGGTGGAGGCTGCCATGCAAGGCGTCAATCTGCTCATCAGGAGCAGTTAAGGGTTCAGTGTCTTGCTCAAAGACACTTTGATATGCTCTCTGGAGGAGCCAGGGATCAAACCAGGAACCTTTTGATTGCTAGATGACCCGCTCTACCTCCTCAGCCATGCTGTCCCATATACATTAGTTACAGGCATCTACCAAAAAAGTGCGGTCAGGCTCAGCTGCTGCGTAATGTGTTCTCCCACAGCTATGAATGTCATTACTGTGTAGTGTTTGGGGGCTGTTTTTTTCAAGCCTAAACCCTAGTTAGAGCCTTTTTTGGTGGTAATGTATACTGATGACAGTTCAGATACTGAAAGGGCTGACTTGTAGGAAGAGGGGCTCTTTTAAGTGTTCTCCCAAATTCTATTACAGCCAAAGGCCATCTGTACGTATTATCCCATCCCAGGTAACAGGAGGAGGAGTGAAGATTTACTGGGCTCATTAAAGAGATAGACAATTCTGTCTCTGCTCTGCCCTCTGCTAAAGATACTCAGTCTTTTACCTGTTACCATGTTATAGTGTGGTTTACTTTCCAAACACTTTATCTCAATGACTGGGCTGGAACTGAGGAGCCAGTGGCCGCAATGTGAGGGACATTATAAAGAGATCCCCTGCACATTAATTCTGAAAAGAGTTTAGGTCACAGACGGAGGGATAAAAAAAGTGGAAGAGTCACAAAGTACACGCTGTATAGAGTGGAAGAGTCACAAAGTACACACTGCATAGAAATTGATGGTATCCCAGAATTTATTCTGAGAGTCCTGTTAAAATGAACCTGACCTTTGATTTTGAGTACTAAGAAATGACCCCTATAGGGGCACCCGGGTAGTTTAGCGGTCTATTTCGTTGCCTACCAAGATGGGGGTCAGTGGTTAGAATCCCCGTGTTACCTCTGGCTTGGTTGGGTGTCTGTACAGACACAATTGGCTGTGTCTGAGGGTAGGAAGCCGGATGTGAAGAGTAGGGTAATTGGCTAAGTAGAATTGGGGAGGAAAAAGAAAAAAGAAATGACCCCTATCCCCCATTTATACAGGTGACCATTGTTTAAATAACAAAGACAGTTCCCTCATTTTCTTAACAATGATGTGCTTTCATGCAGACAATGGTCACATCGCATGCTAAAAAAAAAAATCATCAAAAAAAGGCAAATGGTCAGCTCATTTCAACAAGGCTTCATTCCTTGGGTGCCTCCTGTCAAACTTTCACTCAAACTCACCCCCAATTCCTTCCTTCCTTTGAGTTCCAAGCTGCACGAACACATAATTTCTTGAAGTTCAATTTCCTTCTCAAATTATATTCCCCTTCTCTATCTGAGAATATTTTTTTGTATATTACTCGGTAGTAGATTGTGTCTTGCTTTGAACATTATTTGTACTGTTATTCTACTAAATCCCTGAACTTCAAGGCACTTGACTTTAGAAATAACTTGGTGTGTTCATGATATTCTAAATTATTAACTGCGCAAATGTCTTTTTATTGCAGTGTTAAATGTCAGTATTTCAGGTCTCTGACAAAGAAGGCTGCTACTCTACCATGGCTCCGAGTTAAGGTGAACTTTTATCAGACAATCTCTTTCCAACCAGATTGTGGTTATGATTGCTTATGGAGCTAGCCTGCAGCCGGAGGGAGGGTACTCACAGATATGTGTTTCTGGATTACTTGAAATAAATGCCATGTGAATTGCCCAGGCAAGAGGGGTTAAACAGGGGATTTGTTGGTCATTCTGATAGAATAGAATAAAATAAACTTTATTTGTCATTTGTACATACATACAATTAATTTGTTCTCTTCATTTATCTCATCCTATTGTGTAGGAGCAGTGGGTAGCTGTAGCGCCCTGAGACCAACTGCAGTTCTTATTTCCATTACCTTGCTCAGGGGCACAGACAGGAGTATTAACCCTAACATACGTGTCTTTTTGACGGTGGGAGGAAACCAGAGCACCCGGAGAAAACCCACACAGACACAGGAAGAACATGCAAACTCCACACAGAAAGGACCTGGGACAGGGCGTCCGGGTAGTAGAGCAGTCTATTTCATTGCCTACCAATATGAGGATCACCGGTTCGAATCCCCATGTTACCCCTGGCTTGGTAGGGTGTCCCTACAGGCACAACTGACCATGTCTGCGGGTGGGAGGCCAGATGTGGGTATGTGTCCTGGTCGCTGCACTTGCGCCTCCTCTGGACAGTCGAGGCGCCTGTTCAGGGGGGAGGGGACACTGGGTGGAATAGCGTGATCCTCCCACATCCCCCTGACAAAACTCCTCACTGTCAGGTGAAAAGAAGCGGCTGGCGACTCCCCATGTATTGGAGGAGGCATGTGGTGGTCTGCAGCCCTCTCCAGATCGACAGAAGGGGTGGAGCAGCAACCATGAGGGCTCAGAAGAGTGGGATAATTGGCCAAGTAAAATTGGGAAAAAAAGGGGGAAAAATTCCTTTTATGTGTAAACTTTCTTGGTTAAAAATAATACTTGAAGTGAACTGATTACATCTTCACCTTCATAAACTTTAGCTGATAAAAGATATGCATGCATACAATGTTGGAATGGAGGAGTTGGATGTGCCTCCCCAAAAAGAAACTCTTGCTGTGGTGCTAAACCCAAAAAATCATATACTTCAAAGAACCACATCCAAGGATGTAGGCTAATAAAAGGTAAAGAACCTTTTTACCTTTTTATTGGTCTGTCATGTAACCTTTGCATGTGACCTTGCTGACCTGTCATGTGACCATGTAACGTTTGCATGTGATCTTGTTGACCTATCATGTGACCATTTCATGTCCTGTATCATGTGACCACTATGAAGCCCTATATAAATCACATGCCATTAGTTACAGTAATCATGCTCTGATGAAGGCCTGTAGCAGTAGGTTGAAACGTTAGCATGCCAAAATAAATTGGTGGAAAGAAAAAGAAAAAGAAATGGTGGAAATGAGGCACTGTCCCGGTCCTTTTTGAAATTGGTGAGTGCTACCCTACATCCTTGGATGTGGTTCTTTGAAATGCATGCATGCAATCTTTCCTTTAATAAACAACGGGGACTTTGATAATCAAGAATGACAAGGGAGTGCAAGGGAGTTAGGAAAGCCAAAAGGATGGATCATTACAAGGCCAAAGCAAGTTAGTATTTCAACGGAAAACAAAAGACAACATACTGCTGCAAACAGAAACGAGTATTAACCCATCCAGATTGAGAAAGTCTTAGTATTACAAAGAGAGAATATTCAGTAGAGGGTCTAAGCTGTGATTGATGTCCAAGTAATAAATACTAAGCCGTTGAACAATTCACCAATTGTTAACAAAGTCAAATTAAGGGAAAGGCTGAGCTGTGTGCATCATAAGAATCTCTCCAATCACCTGATCAAGCTGTGAGCCAAGCTACAATTTCTCAGCAATTCCTACAGTTTGACATTTCATGCAGTTTAAAACTATTTCCATGCAATTATGTAAATTCAACACTGCTACAGTTGTCAGATTTTGATGTGATTGATAGGTGAGGACAGTTTGTAGGATGTACTTGGATAGAGCTAGAGGATGGGAGCAGAGAGATAGTATGGATGCTTGTTTGTACAAGAGGAACAACAACATGGAGCATGCTTATATTCACATCCACACTGCGGCACTTTGACACAGAGACATAGATATTTAGCACTAGGTCTCTATTGCCTTTAGTTAAATGAGGTAGCTACTTAACCTAGTTTACTGTAGCAGGCAATCAGCCTGTGGCACTGCCACTGTGGCATGTCCATGGAAGTGGATATGCCACAAAGCATATCCACTTCCATACATGTGCTTTGATACAGCACTTTGCGAACAGCCAGCTCTTTCAGCAATGACCTGCTGTGGCTTATGGAGTATTGTCAAGAGGAAGATGAGAGACACCAGACCAACAATGCAGATGAGCTGAAGGCCGCTATCAAAGCAACCTGGGCTTCCATAACACCTCAGCAGTGCCACAGGCTGATTGCCTCCATGCCAAGCCGCATTGATGCAGTAATTCGTGCAAAAGGAGCCCCGACCAAGTATTGAGTGCATAAATGAACATACTTTTCAGAAGGTCGACATTTCTGTATTATAAATCCTTTTTTGGATTGGTCTTATGTAATATTCTAATATTTTGAGATACTGGATTTTTGGATTTCATGAGCTGTAACCCGTAATCATCAAGATTAAAACAAAAAAGGCTTGACATATTTCACTTTATGTGTAATGAATCTAGAATATATGAAGTTTCACTTTTTGAATTAAATTACGGAAAATAATGAACTTTTCCACAATATTCTAATTTTTTGAGATGCATCTGTAAGTGGTTGCTGTGATACTAACAGGTGGTGCTTCGCCTCCGACACACTTGAGACACTCCTTGAGCCTTGGTGTGGGATTTCTCATCCTCTCAATCTCCTGCTGCTGCTTTAACAACAGCTGCCTCTCCTTCCTTGCTGCTTTGTTGGCATCCTGGAGGCCCTTGATCTCAGCTTGGAGACAGACACAGACACGTACGCACACACACACACACACACACACACACACACACACACACACACACGCACATGCACACTCAACAAATATTGACCGAAAATTCACAATCCCGGTGGTTACAAACACCTCCCGTTGACAAACACTGACTCAGCCTGAGAGACTCAGGGAAGGGTAGATAAATTTACACAACCACCTCATGTTAGAACGGTCATGTGCTCCTGTGGCCAGTGTCCTGTCATGACTGGCTTTCTCCTCCTCTGATTACTCATGTGGATGGGATTTCTACTCCAAGGTACCATGGCGGTGTGCCTCAGAGGGTAGCAGAGAGCAAAAGAAGTACTCGTCAATATCATCCACAGTCATGAACTCATCAAACTTCAGAGAGTACTCTGTTGCCACTGATGTACTGTCTGCTGCAGAGGCGGAAGTAGGGCTAGTCCCTATGCTCACTTGCTGTATATCCTATCCAGCACCACTGACATGACAGCTTTTGACAGAGAGCATGCATGTGTGTGTGTGTGTGTGTGTGTGTGTGTGTGTGTGTGTGTGTGTGTGTGTGTGTGTGTGTGTGTGTGTGTGTGTGTGTATACGCTTGCATTTCAGCGTTTCTGTCTGTGATTTTTGTGCAACTGGTGTTAGGAGAGGGTTTCTTGTTTTTGTCCTATATCAACTTCTGTAGATTTCAATACCTTTTCATTTGATAAAATGTAGAGTTCTCCTATACCTTAACTTCTTCAATAAGTTTGAAAGTTTGGGTCTGTGGTCAGTAGGATGTATTTTGAGATCGGCTGGACAAAACGTCAGTCAACTACACCATATCACTCTATGGCTGAACGAAGTTGTTCTTCTCAACAGCAAATAACACAGCATGTGACAGAGGGTTAACAAGTAGATGAAATGTTTAGTAGTATCTAATTGAGTCGGGAATATATAGATTTTTGTTTTAATTCTGCAGGCAATATCTACTTATACCATTACATTTTGAATTAATTTTCTAGACATGAACAGACCAAGCGGACAGGTTAGGAACGTTTAGTTTAGGTCAAAGTTTGGGACCTTCCACCTGTTCTTTCTTTGCAGTTCCTCTAGTAGAGATAGCTGTATCCCAATCAGTGGCACACCACTGCTGAATGATCAGAATCAGGTTTATTGGCCATGTAGGTTTGCACATACATGGAATGTCACTCCGGTTTCATGGCTCTCTCAGTGTACTTAGAACAACACAGCAACACAACAATCTTCAGATATATCGTACACAAGGACTGACTATACAGGTGAAATAAGAGGCAATAAAGTGCAATGGTGCAAAGAATATATCAGAGATGCTGAAATGAATGTTAGCAGGTTACTTACATACATGCCTGAAATAGATGGACATGACAGAGTGTACCAGTATATGTACAATGTACAGTACAGTATATACAAAATGGTTGGCTCTATTTGACAATATTAAGCATTCATTTGGATGACACCCTGCGGAAAGAAACTGTTTTTATATCTGGTTGTTTTGGTGTACAGTGCTCTATAGTGCTTACCAGAGGGGAGGAGCTGCAACAGGTTGTGACCAGGGTGAGATGGGTCTGCAGTGATGTTGCCTGCCGATTTCCTGACTCTGGAGATGTGTAAGTCCTGAATGGAGGGCAGGTTGGCACCAAGGATTTTCTCTGCAGACCTATAACTGTCCGTTGTAGTCTGTCCCTGTCCTGTTTGGTGGCCGAATCAAACCAGACAGCGATGGATGTGCAGAGGACAGACTGGATTATTGTAGTGTAGAACCGAATCAAACCAGACTGCGATGGATGTGCAGAGGACAGACTGGATTATTGCAGTGTAGAACTGAATCAACAGTTCCTGAGGCAGGTTGAACTTCCTGAGCTGGCCGAGAAAGTACATCCTCTGCTGGGCCTTTTTGATGATTGTGTCTGTGTTGAATGCCCACCTTATGTCCTGGGAGAAATCTGTAGGTTTTCACCATAGACACCATGCTGTCGAGTGTGGTGGTGGTGGTGGGGGGGGGCAGTGTTGAGGTGCTCCTCCTGAAGTCCACTGTAATATCCACAGTTTTGAGCCTGTTCTGCTCCAGGATGTTATGACTGTACCAGAGGTCCAGCTGTTCAACCTCCCATCTATGGGGCATCTGGGTGGTGTGGTGGTCTATTCCATTGCCTACTAACATGGGGATCACCAGTTCAAATCCCCGTGTTACCTCTGGCTTGGTTGGGCTTCCCTACAGACACAATTGGCCGTGTCTGCGGTTGGGAAGCTAGATGTGGGTATGTGTCTTGGTTGCTGCACTACCGCCTCCTCCGGTTGGTTGAGGCACCTGTTCAGGGGGGAGAGAGAACTGGGGGGAATGGCGTGATCCTCCCACATGCTACATCCCCCTGGTGAAACTCCTCACTGTCAGGTGAAAAGAAGCAGCTGGCGTCTCCACATGTATCAGAGGAGCCATGTGGTAGTCTGCAGCCCTCCCCGGATTGGAAAATAGGGTAATTGGCTGAGTACAACTGGGGAGAACCCCCCCAAAAAAACAAAAACAAAACAAAAACCATCCCTTCTATATGCAGAATTGCCATCGTCCCGGATAAGGGCAATGATGGTTGTGTCATTCGCAAACTTCAGGAGTTTAACAGACAGGTCTCCAGAGGCGCACTCATTTGTGTAGAGGGAGAAGAGTAGAGGGGGAGAGCACACATCCCTGGGGGGCAACAGTGCTGATTGTCCAGGTGCTGGATGTGATTTTCCCCAACCTCACCAACTGCCTCCTGTCTGTCAGGAAGTTTTTAATCCACTGGCGGATGGCGGCCGGTACAGTGAGCTGAGTGAGTCTGGAGTGGAGGACATCTGGGAAGATGGTGTTGAACGCTGAGCTGAAGTTCAGAAACAGGACCCTTGTGTGGGTCCTTGGGGAGTCGAGGTGTTACAACACCATGTTGACTGCATCATCCACTGACCTGTTTGCTCGGTAGGCAAACTGCAGCAGGTCAAACAGGGGCCTGTGATTTCCTTCAGGTGGGCCAACACCAGTCTCTCAAAGGATTTCATGACCACGGATGTTAGGGCAATGGGTCATTTAATCCTGTGATACAGGGTTTCTTGGGGACCAGGATGATAGTGGAGCTCTTGAAACAGGACGGGACACTATGACTCTATCATACTCTATCATATAGATCATAGAGTGAAACCTAGTTTAGAGCAGTGTCCTCTGTCCAGTGCCTCTCATCCACCATGGAGGGGATGCTGTCACTGTCGTCGTCTGTGGCTGTAGGAGTGTCCTCCTCTATGGAGCTGCAGCTTGTTGAATTCTTCCTCCTCAAAGGCACGCTCATCTGCCGTTATCCCTTCTTCCTACCTTTTTTCTTCTGCTCCTTCCTTTCATCTTTTCTCCCTCTGATCAGAGGAAGTCTGAAAGGGGCTCAGGTGGCTGCTGCTGTCTCCGCTACTGGAAAGACAAATGGGAAAAAATTAATGGATTTCATGCCCATCTCTAGCTTGTCTAGTCTGAGGAACTGACATCTCATTGAAAACCAATTAAAATGTGGCAGATGAGGTAATGAAAAGAAATGTAAGAAGTCAGGACAGTCACAATTCAGTCGAAACAGAAGTAAATTTCAGACCCAGCAGATTCTTTTTTGGAGGAAAAAAAGGATATACATCTAATATAAGCCTGTCAATACAGTGGCCATTTGGTACCTGACTGAGACTGTCCAGGGGAGAGGGGGGCTCCTCTGGCCCTGCCCTGCTGCCTGACATCTCATTCCTGGAGCTATAAGAAAGCATACAGAAGGCAACAGAGATATGATTAGTAAGAATTTAGGTCATCTGTTTTGACTTTATGCATCAGGGTTCATGTCTTTAAATGCTTTCTACTTAGTGCAAGTAAAAAGCAAATCAAATCAAATCAATTTTATTTGTATAGCCCAATATCACAAATTACAAATTTTCCTCAGTGGGCTAAAAGCAAACTATGCTAATTAATTGTCTGACTGAACTGTGCCAGTAGTTTGAAACAAAAGTAGAGGCTGGATGTTGGACTCTAAATACAGAGAAAAAAAAGACACATTGAAGTGAAAATCCTCAACAATTTGCAAAAACTGGGGAAAAGCCAGTGTCAGTTTACCTGTCAGTGTCAGCTTTGGCTTGTAGTTGTTTCATGTTGTGCTGTTCTCTCCACTGGTCCAAAAGAGATGTGACAGCTGCAGGGACAGTCAAATCCCCGGCTATCTGAGACCACGCCAACTCTGTCATCTGACAGACAAGACGACATGAAAGTTATCATCAAACGCCACTTTTCTACTGATTTACCAAGTTTCACTTGCTGATCTGTGACAATGACATCGAAGGTTGGTCTCGTCCTCCTTGGTGTTCGTTTATCAATATGAATCTGCTATGGTTACAAATAAAGGTAGGGACTGTCTTCCAGGCAAAAGATAAAGTAGCGAGCACTGACCTCTATGATGTGTCGGGCAGCATCAGCTGTGTAGCGGGCCGCCTCAACTTGTTGAGTCATAATTTTAGCCGTGGATTCTTGGAGACCACCCAAAGTCTCTTGTTGGGTCACTTCCATGCTTTCCTGCAACTCCGCATGAGCCTGGACATAATCACACAAGCACCACACACCTTGTGTTCAAAGGCGGGGAAACAGGCTGTATGTATGGCCTTGTCCATAAGTTTGTGAACATCACTTGAAAACATCCTAAATGCTTTTGTGTATGTGTGTTTTATGTGTGTATGTACCCTGACTGCGCTGTGCCTGCTCTCCTCCAGCTGTAGCTGTGCCTCCAGAGCGTCCCTCTCAGCCTTTATTTTCAGTTTGTGTAGTTCACGCTCATGGCGCTGCTGCTGGGCCTGCAAGAGTCAAAGGTTAAAGAGCAGGTCAAAGCAAAGTATAAATATAGACAGACCTATTAAAGTGAAAGTAATATGTCAGTGAAATTTATGGGGAGAAAAACCAGCTAGGAAAATAATTTATAGAATATTGAAGTTACACAGCGACAACATTTATGTTAAATTAAATCCCAAAACACCTCCCCTAAAAAAATCAACATTTGAATTTTTATTCTATTCCTTTTTGAGTACAGTTCACAACTTACAAAATATTGAAAAGAAATGTGCAGAATCACAATCCACTGAAAAGATAATGTATTCTTGTTGGATGCTGCTACTACCCTGTTGCCCATTGTGTCGTTCATCATGCTGTAATGCTTGCCTACGATCAGCCCCACTGTCCACATCTGCAACCCTTCTTTCACCTTCAGTATCTGGGCCAATGATACACTCTCCTGCTGGGCCATGGACACACCCCTCAGCCTTTCCACATCCCCCAACTGTCGGAGAGACTCCTCAATGGATTCCAAGTAGGCTGTCATACGCTGCTGCAATACACTGGGGGCATACTGCCGCTCACCTGGGAGAGGAAGAGTGAGAGGGGAGGAAGAGGAAGAGTAAGAGGGGAGAAAGGGGAGGTG
This sequence comes from Lampris incognitus, assembly GCF_029633865.1. Classification (NCBI taxonomy): domain Eukaryota; kingdom Metazoa; phylum Chordata; class Actinopteri; order Lampriformes; family Lampridae; genus Lampris; species Lampris incognitus. The sequence continues at coordinate 92,919,254 of NC_079213.1, read as the reverse complement.
AGTGGGGAATGAGAAATAGGAGAGAGGTTGGTTGAGCAGATTACTGCTGTTAACCTCACTAGGAATATATAAAATATGTGAGAACAAAAACATAGAGGAAGAGCGAGGTGCTCAAGACATTAATAGTTCATTGTGTCGGTAAAAGCTGTACTTATTTGTGGGCTCTGCTCTACCACCGGGTCCGGAAATGTGTGTTCCAGGAACACTTGCCAGTCTACCCTCAGGTGTTACTGGAGACCCGCTTCTCAAACCAAGGCCTACATTTGGGATGTCTGCCCCCACTGAGGAGCCACTTCTTACAGACACATCAGGAGAGTCTTGCCCCTGGAGGAGAGCTGGAAGGAGACACCTGAGAATTATTATCATCTGGCCCAGAACTAGAGAAAAGATAATGATAATAAAAAAAGAGAAAAACATGAATGGAAAGCTCTGCTAAACATGAGGCAGTCAAATGTATAGCTGAAACAATGTGAGGGTGCTGCACTACAATAGTAATAGCAGGTAGTAAGTTCTATTTGAGCACACTGGACCAAGTGGATATATTTATGGTATTTCAGGTACTTTTTTTATATGTGAAAGTTGGATAATGACTTCCTTTGTATGATGAAAATATTGTGTATATCAAACAGAAGCTTATTTTCGGTCAGTTCACTGTGCATGGTTAAAGATCTAGTTGAGGGGTGTCCGGGTTGCGTGGCGGTCTATTCTGTCATGGTCTAATCCCCGTGTCACCTCCCGCTTGGTCGGGACACCGGATATGGGTGTGTGTCCTAGTCGCTGCATGAGTGCCTCCTCTGGTCAGTCGGGGCGCCTGTTAAGGGGGGAGGGGGAACTGGGGGAATAGCATGATCCTCCCATGCGCTACATCCCCCTGGCAAAACTCCTCACTGTCAGGAGAAAAGGAGCGGCTGGCGACTCTACATTTATCAGAGGAGGCATATGGTAGTCTGCAGCCCTCCCCGGATCGGCAGAGGGGGTGGAGCAGTGACCGGGACGGCTCGGAAAATAGTGTAACTGGCCAAGTACAACCGGGGAGAACAAGGGTGAAAAATCCAAAAAAAAAAAAAAAGAAAAGATCTAGTAGAGTAAAATAGGGGACGGGGTTTGCTGAACAACAAAGAACAGGGGCCCCTGAACCAGGTCTACCGCTGAGTGAAGCAATGTAACCCTACTATGTGAAGGGCAGAGATCCTGCATCAATAGATATATTGTGCTGCAAGGAGGTGGACCACAGGCCAAGGACACCATCTTAAGAGATGGAGATATACACTCTTGTTCCCTCATTAGGGCCAGCAGAATAGACAATTGCACATCTTTCCTCCATATGTTAACCGTCACACTAATACAGAGATAAATGTGCAACAGAGAGTTGCTATAGATACTTCATCAAGCAACAGCAAAATAATCAAAAAGCCCTTGGTGATAAATGCGCCATCCAAAAAGAAATACTTTTTATGGTTGTTTCCATCCCAGTCGACAGGCAGTGAGTCTCAACACAAGGACAACAACTTGGGTCATGAATGACACTGAGGGACACAGTTATGTTTGAAACTGCCTTGTCTTCCAATCATCTTGGAAAACAGAGTCTGGGGGTATGACAGGAATCTTCCACCTGGATTTCAGAAACATGCCACTGGACGGCTCCAATGTCATTACTGTGAGGGGGGAGGACCCAACACCCTCTCCCTCTCGCTCTCCTCTCCCTTGGCGACATGCCCAAACTGTGGTGAAACTGGCCGCCCTGACCCACAGGCCCCTCAAACAAAAGGGCTAGTGTTCCGTCCCTCTGCGAGCTGCAGCCTGGTCCTTCTGCAGAGCACTGCTTAAATCCTTGAGTCCTCTGCAGAGTGGCAAGCCGCAAGATGGGTTGTTCTGGCAGCCCTAACTAGGGTTCTCTATGCACAGTTTAACAATTATCACTTGGTCATGTCCGGATAAATAAACCTTGGAGGAATTAAGTGCTGAACAAGCTGAGGTGATGAAGGGCATTGAGTGTTTCAGGATAAGAACAAGGAGGACGTCCTATTACTAAATACTCATGGCAGTGCTTAAAAAAAAATCCCATTCATCCCAAACTGAGTCCAAACATATAGGTTTTCAACCTCCATTTTATTTTGGCTTGGAAATACTAAGCTAAGAAAACAGTGCGGCTGGTGTCACCTTCCAAGTTCATTTAGTTTCTCCCTTTAATAGAATAAACTTTATGGGGTTGAGTCATTTTGGAACAAGAAAAGTAAGTTTCATCATTTTTACAGTGGCACATCACCACAACACTAGGAAATAAAAGTTCCTGTATGATGACTCTGCATAAACTAATATTTGAAAAAAAAATCATATTATTTATCTATACCAAACAATTCATGGACAATATGATAAGCACTAATTTGTAGTGCCACAGCACTACCATTTTACACAGAAAGCAGTGCCGCCCTGGAGGTTTAAGAAAACAAGGGAGGAAGGAAATAGTAAAGGCCACTGGAGGTGAACCAAACTGGGAATCTCCTTTTACAAAAGCCTTTCTAAAAATTTACATACTATTTACTGAGCTATACTTGAAGGGCTCTTAATTGAAAAAGCCTTCATGAAAGAAAATGCACTTTTGCAGATGCTGTTTCTCATTAAATGTGGACTGCCTGGGGTCCTGACCCCAGAGTACCCTGAGGCTCCCCTTAGTGTACCATCAGAGGGGATACTCCTGGCCTGGCTGTGGACTGACTTCTTCTCTGAGCCTCTTTTCCTGGATTCAGCAGATGGGGCTTCTGATGTTGGTGAGCGGGGCTCCTCTGCTCATCCACCACAGCGGCATCATGTCGGTCGTATGATGCACCTGCAGAAGAGGGGAAACGCTATCCATTATAACTCAGGAGAAAGGCCGCCATCACTCTGCAAACCAGTGACTTTACAAAGACATTGTTTCCCGATATACTTGGAGACATGGAGAAAATATGAAAGACGTTCGAAATGTTTTTTCTCTTTTTCCCTAAATCTAGAACACAATTTACAGCTCTACTTTGGTGTAAAATTTGTTGAATACATTTATTTTCAACCAGACCACAGTTGACTAGAAATAATGTTTCTCACCTTTCTTTCCCGTTGAGCCCCCGGAGAGGGGTGAGGAGCCAGGTGTGGAGCCAGAGGAGAGATAAGGGTATTGAATAGATGAATGAAGGGAGTTTAAATCTCCTGACCTTTTCTCAAATGGGGACCTCCTCGTTACCTCCTCAAAGTGACTGTTCACACTGAGCGAGAGGAGAGACAAGATTAAAGAACTTTATTTCACAGAATATGATGTAACCACCCTTTGCAATGGAAAGCTCAAGAAATAAAAGATTATTGACAATCAGAAATCTCTCAGCCCACCTAAATCTAACAAACTACACTCTCCTAAAAAAAAGAAAGAAAGAAAGAAAGAAAGAAAGAAAGAAAGAAAGAAAGAAAGAAAGAAAGAAAGAAAGAAAGAAGAAAGGGCGGCACAGTGGTTGGCACTGTTGCCTCACAACCAGAGGGTCCTGGGTTCGAACCCCAGGCCGTCCCAGGTTCCTTCTGTGTGGAGTTTGCATGTTCTCCTTGTGTCTGTGTGGGTTTTCTCCGGGTGCTCCAGTTTCTTCCCACCATCAAAAAGACATGCCTGTTACTCCTGTCTGTGCCCCTGAACAAGGCAGTAGAAAGAACTGGAGTCGGTCCCCGGGTGCTCCTACACAATAGGATGGGTTAAATGCAGCGAACAGTCATTGTAAGAATACAATTTGTTGTAAGAAAACTATGTCAAATAAAGCAGTTTTCTCCTCCTTCTATAAACTCATGTGCAGGTTTTGATGCACTGTTGAGCTCTGATTAACAGGTTAGAAAAGATCTCATGTCCTTGAAGGAACATTACAAACTTTTCAAATATTTGTCATCAAAATCCCCAGACGTTAAAAATAATCTGATGCGGCACTTAGGCTACTTAAATAAGCATCCACTTTTTACTTCTTACTTATCAACTTGTTTGGATTATGTTTTTCTTACATTTATTGTGCTTGACAGCCCTTTTTATTTTAGAAAGAGCTGCCATTTTTTTACCTTGCTATAATGTGCCTTGCCTTTTGCTATGAATGCATTTTATGTTTCGATTTTTCCTTTTACAATCACTGTAACTTTATTATATACTGGGGTGATACACATTTGAGGGTAGATTCACCAGGGGCTGCTGCTCCTTTAAGGCAGACATTTTAGAGTGCTGACGTAAAGCCCTGCGGGGCAAGGAAGCCAAGGGCGAGGTAGACTGGTCCCCGGGGATGGACGTAGCTTTCGACGACGCCAAGGCTGTGCTGGCCAATGCCGCTTTGCTGGCACACCCGTCCCCCACCGCCCCGATTGCCCTCACGACCGACGCCTCTGACTATGCGGTCGGGGCGGTGTGCGAGCAGTGGGTGGGCGGCGCCTGGCAGCCCCTTGCCTTCTTTAGCAAACAGCTTAAGGACAACGAGCGGAAGTACAGCACCTTCGGCCAGGAGCTCCTGGGTCTCTTCCTCGCCTCCCGACACTTCAGGTTCCTGTTGGAAGGCCGCCGTTTCACTGCCTTCGTCGACCACACGCCGCTGACTTTTGCCATGGCCAAGACCACGGAGCAGTGGTCCAGGCGCCAACAGCGTCAGCTCTCTGCCATCTCGGAGTTTACCATGGACATCCGGCACGTGGCTGGCAAGGACAACTTGGTCGCTGACTGCCTCTCCCGAGCGGTGGCAGGGTCCGTTCACTTGGGACTCGATTACGCTGCCATGGCTGCAGACCAAGCCGCTGACGTGGACATCCAGGCCTATCGGACGGCTGCTGCGGTTGGAGGATGTGGTGTTTGACAGCGCCAACGCCACGCTCCTCTGCGACGTTTCCACGGGCCAGCCCCGCCCCATGGTGCCCACCGGCTGGCGGCGCCGTCTTTTTGACGTTATCTGTGGCCTTTCCCACCTGGGTGTGAAGGCGTCCACTAAGCTGGTGGGGGCCAAGTTCGTCTGGCCTGGCCTCAGGAAGGACATCAAGGCCTGGGCTGACTCCTGCGTGGCGTGCCAGCGTTCCAAAGTACTCCATCATACCAAAGCCCCATTGGCACCATTTCTGGTGCCCGAGAGGCGTTTTGACCATGTGAATGTGGACCTGGTGGGCCCCCCTCCCACGGGTTCACTCACCTTCTCACCATGGTGGACAGGACCACCAGGTGGCCGGAAGCTGTTCCCCTGTCATCGACCACGTCTACTGAGGTGGCCCGGGCGTTCATCGGGTCCTGGGTGGCCCGTTTTGGCACGCCGGCTGACCTCACCTCTGACAGGGGCCCGCAGTTCATGTCAGAGCTCTGGACTGCAGTCGCGGAGGGGCTGGGGGTGAAGCTCCACCGCACCACAGCATACAACCCGCAGGGCAACGGACTTTGTGAGAGGTTTCATCGGTCTATGAAGGCCGCTCTTCGTGCCAGCCTCACGGACAGCAACTGGGTTGATCGCCTCCCATGGGTCATGCTCGGCCTTCGCTCTGCCCCCAAGGAAGACCTCCAGTCCTCCTCTGCGGAGCTGGTTTACGGCTAGCCGCTGTGTGTCCCGGGTGAGTTTCTCTTGGACGCTGTGGCCCCCTGGTCAGCAGCTTCTCATTGGGCTGTGGCCCGGGACAGTGCCAACTCTTTCGCTCCGATCCCTACATCTCACCACTGCCTCCCTTAGTCCTACGTCCACAAGGATCTGCTGTCGGCCAGGCATGTCTTCATCCGCCACGACAGCCACCGTACCCCCCTGCAGCCCCCCCTACGACGGGCCCTTCCGCGTCCTGGAAGCGGGGCCTAAGAACTTTGTGGTGGACATGGGGGGCAAGCCAGAGCGGATCTCGGTGGACTGTCTCAAGCCTGCCCATTTGGACGTGGGTGGGCCAGTCGAACTGGCCCTGCCCTCGCGGCATGGATGCCCCCCTTCTTAGGCCCCTGGCCCAGCCTCGGCCCCTGCCTGGGCTCCGGCTCTGTCCCCTGCCCCCACCCCCATACCCATTCAGCGCAGCCGTTTTGGCCGCCTGGTCCGCCCCCCGAGACGTTGACTGTTTCACTGAGTACTTTTGTGTTACATTACTGTTTTGCGTTTTTTCGTGATGGTGAATTCTGGGGGGGCCTGTGTGGTGATACACATGGGTAGATTCACCAGGGGCTGCTGCTCCTTTGACATTTTAGAGTGCTGACGTAGGCACTGCTTGGGGTTTCCGGGGAGCCATGTTTGCAGCAGACTAGCGGTTACCTGGTTGCCACGAGGGATTGTGCTGTATGGGTGTTATGTGTGGCGAGTAAACGGAATTGACTCGACTCGATCTCTCCGTCTCCTACTCGACTTGATCTCTCCGTCTGCTCATTCCTGCACTCCCACAATACCATTGCAGATTCTCTAAAAAGTGCTTCACAAAGATCACTGTCAACTAAAAACTTGTTAGTGTCCATAGACTCCGGGGGGCCCCAGGCAAAGACCCCCCCCCCAAAAAAAGAAAAAAATGCATTCAGTCAAAAAAATGAATTCGGTTAGTGTGTTGTGGGACTACTTTATTGTTCGCATTAATACAGTGGCCTATAAATGCTACGTTGCCGCTAGAGGGCATTCAGTGTAGTGACAGCGCATCTGATTGTAGTGTACCCATGTACCAGTCGTTCTCTATTAAACCAGTAAACTTATATCTTGCCTCCTCATGATACTGCAACCTACTATAGTTAGTCGTGCTTGATCAAATATAATAATCATTTATTAAAAAATAATAGATAACACCATGCGCACACACACACACACATCTATAGCACACAGCTTAAATTTTTACATCGTGTCACAAAAAGTCGACAAACATTTTGACGAATCATGTGTCCGAATACAGTGAGAAATGAGAAAGAAAGTTACAGCAATGTAGAAATGGTCTCTCTCTCTCTCTCTGAGCGGAAGTGTGAGTAAGCGGGCGGACCATACGCCCGAGAGCGGTTGTGAGCGTTATCTATCTTTTTTGCTATTTTATCCTTGCAAATATTGCACAGTGTGTTTTGTAGGATTACTGGTTTGGTTTGTGTGTATAAGGAGGTTTCAAGTGTGCGTGTTTAGGGCCGACCGGCCGGTATGGAGTTTACCAAACTCACCAGGGAACATGGGCTTAAAGCGCCGCCCAGTTTTCCGTGTTGGGTGGAGCACCGTGCTTTGGCAGTCGGAGAGGTTGTGGGTCACAGCAGCGTTAAATCTGTTGCTAGGATGAACGGCGCTGTGGTGATTTTTGTCGACGCTGTAGCCAAAGCAAACAAAGTGGTCGAAGCCGGCGTTGTTGTTAACGACAGTTTCGTGTCAGTGTCGCCGCTCACCACGCAGTCGGCAAGAGTCACCATTTCAAACATCCCGCCGTTCATCTCCGATGACATGTCTGTGAATGTTCTCATTCATCCAGGTCATAGATATCCAAAGGAATTGAATCGAGTGCAACTGGGCTTGGTTATATATCCGGGAAGACGTTTAGCCTCTCATCCAAGAGGCTTCATCAGTTCGTGCCTTTCTGACTAGAACAAGCTAGTCAGACTGGCTGGTGATGAAACTCAGATATTTAGCCTCTTTAGAGTCGTTATCAGAGCTATAGATGTCCATGGCTCTTTTGTGTTCCGATGTTAAGCAGCGACGGTCGTTGGAGGTGTTAGTTTCGACTTCGTTCGTGCTCCATTCAGTGGTCACGAGAGTCGTTGGAGCCGTTAGTGACCGACTGTTGTTCTTGGAGGCTAGGCTTCTTGAGTCTCCTGGGTAGACATGAAAGGACGGCATTGTAAGTGCTCGGAGATAGGTGGTGTCGCAGACTTCCTCCTCTGTGGAGGGATGGTTTTTCCAGTTTCGCATAGATGGCTTCATTCACCCCTCTTTCAAACCATCAATCTTCCCTGTCCAAAATGTGTACGTTGCTGTCCTCGAAGGAGTGTGTCTTCTCCTTTAGGTGTATCTAAAGTCTATCAGTATATTTACACCCAAAGGAGAAGACACACTCCTTCGAGGACAGCAACGTAGACGTTTTGGACAGGGAAGACAGATGGTTTTAAAGAGGGGTGAAGGAAGCCATCTATGCGAAACTGGAAAAACCATCTGTTATGGTCTGAGTGTTTCCTCTCTCCGAGTACCTACAGGATGGGCTGCAATATGGAGGCGGGGCTGACCTACTTCTGGGCTGAGTGCAGCAAGGCACACCTGATCCCCATGTGCAATCACCCACCTCTCCTCCATAAAAGCCTGGTTCAGTCTTCACCACTTTGCCGGATAATCCCGTTCATCGGTAGTGCCTGCGTACCCTATCCAGAAGAAGTTTCCCGAGAAAGCGTTCTCGCCGTTTGTTTGTTTATTTCTTGACCAAACTCTCCCCCTTGCCATTTTCAGATCCAGGACCTCGTTGCTTCAGCCCAGATCCCGGGAAGGCGCCAGCCTGCCTTCAGTCACCGCCTCCTGCCTTTTTCCTGTTGCCGACCTTTTGGCTTAGACGAATAAAACCGTTTTAGCACCACTGCACTGTGTTATGTCCAGCAAAACTCGGACCACGACTTTGAATCAAACTGTGTTTATTGCTGCCACAGTAAACGTTATATACACGTAAAGTATAGTATCAACCACGCCTTGTGTTACTGCCGTAAACCGGCTGTAGTAAAACTTAAAAGCTGCAGTGTCCTAGACCAGTGTTTCTCAACCGGGGGTCCGCGGACCCCTAGTGGTCCGTGGTGTAATTGCAAGGGGTCCGTGAAAATAAAATATCTTTAAAAAAAGATCCTATGACATTTATAGAAATAGGATTATTTTACTCAAATGTGACTGAGACCTTTATCGACCTAAACTATAAAGGGTAACAGGACTTTTTTCTCTAATTACATCTGTTTCACAAGTGTAATTTATTGTATTTTAATAAGAGATCTCGCTCCCGTTTGCATTGTTAAAAGTTACTGCATAAAAATTCTTTTACATATATCTGAAAGTTACTGAATACATATTCTGTTTTGTTACATATATCTGAAAGTTACTGCATAAGAATTCTGTTTTGTTAACTATGTCTAAGTTACAACTGAAAGCTCTTATTTTTGCCCCAAAGAGTGAATAAATGCTATAATGCAATTTAAAATGCAGTTTCTACTGTTTCTATCAAATTGCAACCCGCCTCCCCCAAGATCAGGTGGAGGGGTCCTCAGGGTAGATCAAAAATACGCAGGGGGTCCAGGACCCCAAAAAGGTTGAGAACCACTGTCCTAGACTACAGTCACACTGTTGTGACTTATACACAACACACTGTCTCCTGCCTCCTTGGGTCCGCGCGTTCGCCCAGGCCCTAACACCATCCCTCAACAGAGGAGGAGGTCTGCGACACCACCTATCTCTCACTTACAATGCCGTCCTTTCATCTCTACCTAGGAGACTCAAAAGCTTAGCCTCCGAGAACAACAGTCGGTCACTAACGGCTCCAGCGACTCATGACCACTGAATGGAGCACTAATGAAGTCGAAACTAACACTTCCAACGACCGTCGTTGCTAAACATCGGAACACAAAAGAGCCATTGACATCAATAGCTCTGATAACGACTCCAAAGAGGCTAAATATCTGAGTTTCATCACCAGCCAGTCAGACTAGCTTGGTCTAGTCAGAAAGGCACGAACTGATGTAGCCTCTTGGTTGATTGGCGAAACGTCTTCACGGATATATAACCAAGTCCAGTTGCACTTGATTCAATTCCTTTGGACATCTCCGATGAGTTTTTGACAAGAGAGCTGTGGAGGTATGGGAAAGTAGTTTCATCGATCAGGAAACTGTCGTCTGGCTGCAAATCGCCGCTGGTGCAACATGTAGTTTCACACAGACGACATGTTCAAATGATCCTGAACAAACAAGACCAAGACTTGGATGTAGCTTTTAGGGTGAATGTGGAGGATTTTGACTATGTCATCTTTGTAAACTCTTGGACGTTGAAGTGTTTTGGCTGTGGAGGAGAGGGTCATTTGGTTCGGGCCTTTCCTGAGAAACACTCCTCTGAGGACAAAGCGCGAAGGAGAGAGGAAATTAACTGGGTGAGACCAGGCAGAACAGCGAAGAGACAGCAGAAAAGGGACAGAGTCAAACCAGGCAGAACAGCGAAGAGACAGCAGAAAAGGGACAGAGTCCAGACCACACTGACAAAACTGAACCACCCAAACAGAGTGGAAAGTCTACAAAGGAAAACGTAAATGTTGAGAAGGAATCATGAAGTGAGCAGGCAGTGGCATCACACACTACAGGTGGAGTTGCAGAAAGTGTAAGTGTTGAGCAGCGATGAGGATCTGGTGGAGGACGACAAAGTCTGTAGTTTTCCTGTACTAAAGAGAAAGCAGTCGGCTAAAACGAGTGGCTCTCAAGCCAAAAGAGGAGCATTGATAAGGGAGAGAAGCGGGCAGTATGAGGAACAACTGTCTGAGGTTGAGTTGGGTATGGAGGAAGAGGAGGATGACGGGGACTCCAGTTACCTATATTAAAGGAAAAACAGCACGAGGCACAAATGTCGGGAGATGAGTCTAAGGAAGAAGGTGGTGGTGTAGACAGCCAGCCTCACACTTCCTCCCAGTTGTCAGGGGCAACGAATCAAGAATATGATGCCCGCCGAATCAAGAATTTCTTGCAAATAAAACAAAAAATTTGAGGAATGTCAAAATTGGGGATTTTTTTGCCGACAAAGAATTGTTTACGCACTCTGTTAAATCTCAGATCAGAAAAAAAGAAGAATGGGGCTACACTGATCAGGAGATGTACAGGTTGAGGAAAATGGTTCTGAAGCTCAAACAGGAATTACAGTATGAAGAGTCAGAAGCAGTATAAAACAAGTAATTTCCCGTTCTGCTCAATGTTCTTTTATCATGTGTTGTTTTTTCTCTCATCAGTCTCGATGGCCAACTTCAAAGTCTCAACACTTAACCTGAATGGAGCAAGAGACATGAGAAAGAGCATGTCTCTGAATTTGTAAAACTAAAGCTCTTTGACGTCATGTTTGTCCAGCAAACACACACTGATATAATGAATTCTACTGACTGGAAGAAGGAGTGGGATGGTGATGTTGTCCCAAGCCACTTGAGTAAATTTAGTGGAGGAGTGGCTCTCCTCTTTTCGAAAAACTTTTTTACCACAATCTTATGTGGTTGAGGAAATAGTGGGGGGGTAGATTGATGGTGTTAGAGCCAAATATGAGTCCTTCACTTTGGTGTTTGTAAATGTATATGCTCCGAATGCAGGGTCTGACAGAGTTCAGTTTTTAACTGACCTCAGTGCGGTTTTGAATCAGTGTGGACCTGAACAGTTTCTGTTTCTGGGAGGGGATTTTAACTGCACAGAAAATGATAACATGGACAGGAATCATATTGAACCTCATGCTGCCTCCAAACGTGCAATCAAGCAGTTGATAGTAACTCGTAGTTTGGTTGATGTGTGGAGAGAGATGCATGAGGATGTTAGGCAGTACACCTGGGTTCATAGTAGAGAAGCATCTTTTACTGTGGCACAGCTGGATCGTTTCTATTCTTTTAGGCATCATTTCAGTATTCTTAAAGAATGCAGGATTATGCCTGTAGGTTTTTCAAATCATTCAATGGTGACATGCAATGTTTTCATTGCAAAAGTAAAGCAAAAGTCTGCTTATTGGCATTTTAACACTGCTCTGCTACTAGATGCACACTTTAAAGAAACCTTTAATTTTTTGGGGGATATTTTCAAAACTAGGAAAGGAGAGTTTACGTCCTTGAAACAGTGGTGGGATTAAGGGAAAGGGCAGATCAAGCAGCTTTGTCAACAGTACACTCTCAATGTCTCTCGTGACATTACCAAATCTATGAGGGATCTAGAGACTGAAATAGTGGAGCTGCAGACTTCTGCAGGGTCCAAAGGAAACCGAGGCTGTGTTGAAGACCTCAAGTCCAAAAAAGCCTTGCTGGCTGACTTGCTGGGTGTTAAGGCACAGGGGGCATTGGTCCGGTCTCGTTTTCAGAGTGCCGCCCTGATGGACTCACCTTCAAAGTTTTTCTTCAGCCTGGAAAAGAAGAATGGACAAAGCAGGTTCATTCACGCCCTAAAGTCAACAACAGGACACCTGCTGGCTACGGCCAATGAGATCCAGAAGAGAGCTGTGGATTTTTACTCTCTTCTGTACAGCAGTGAGTACACCGAAAATGAAGGGGCAATTGACTCCTTCTGCAGTGGGCTGCCCAGAATCTCAGAGGAGAGTAACAAGGAGTTGGTGGGTCCTCTGACTGCAGAGGAGCTGTCTACAGCATTGCAGAGCATGCGGGGCGGGGGGGGGGGCCTGGGGTTGGGGGGGCCCCTGGGGTTGATGGACTCCCGCCGGAATTCTACAAAGTTTTTTGGTGTGAGCTGTGTGACGACATCATTGAGGTCTTCACTTAATGTTTTAATGACTCCTCCTTGCCCCAGAGCTGCAGGAGAGCTATTCTGACATTGTTGCCAAAAAAGGCGACCTACAAGATATGAAGAACTGGCGTCCGGTCTCTCTTCTGTGTGCAGACTACAAACTGCTTTCCAGAGTCCTGTCCAACAGACTGAAGGAAATGATAGACCAAGTCATCCATCAGACCCAAACCTACTGTGTGCCCGGCAGGTCCATTGTTGACAATGTGTCACTAATTCAGGATGTTTTGGAAGTCTCTGGTCCATTGGGCTTTGATGCTGGTCTGGTTTCATTGGATCAGGAAAAGGAGTTTGACCAGGTTGAGCACCAATACCTTTGGAAAGTGTTAGAAAGGTTTGGCCTCAGCCCTGGACTTGTTGCCAAGATTAAGGTTTTGTACAAAGATATTGAGAGTGTACTGAAAATTAATGGTGTTTTGCATAAACCTTTCAAAGCATGCAGAGGTATAAGACAAGGCTGCTCACTGTCAGGCATGCTCTATACGCTTTCGATTGAACCGTTATTACACAATTTTCGCTCTTCTATTGGTAGTCTGTGTTTGCCTGATCTTGGCACAAGAATTGTCTTATCTGCGTATGCAGATGATATAGTTATCGTCATAAAAAGTCAAGATGATGCTGATCTGATTGAGAAACTTGTGGAAAGGTTATTGAATCTTTCAGCTGCTAAGGTAAACTGGGCAAAAAGCGAAGCTTTGGCGGTTGGAAAGTGGTCTGCAGGTCTCCCTCAGCTGCCAGGGGGACTAAATTGGAAGGGGGGGGGGTTCAAGTACCTAGGAGTGTTTCTGGGTGATGACCAGACGGTTTGGAAAAACTGGGAGGGGATGGTGGAAAAGGTGGAGGGGAGATTACAGAAGTGGAGATGGCTGTTACCACAGATGTCTTATAGGGGAAGGGTTTTGGTTGTTAATAACTTGGCAGCCTCCACCCTCTGGCACAAGCTAACCGTTCTGGAGCCCCCTCCTGGATTGCTTAAAAAAGTATAGTCCATCTTTGTGAACTTATTTTGGGATAACCTGGACTGGGTACCACAGAATGTTCTATACCTACCAAAAGAACCGTGAAGCTCTGCAGCGGATCGTCAAGGCGGCCCAGCATATCACCGGTACCCAGCTCCCAGCCATAAAAGACATTTATCACAAACGCTGCCTTCGAAGGGGTCTGAGCATCATAGCGATCCCACCCACCCCAACCATGGACTGTTCTCCCCCTGCGCTCTGGGAGGCGCTACAGGAGCCTCAGAGCCCGCACTACCAGGCTCAAAAACAGCTTCTTTCCACAAGCTGTTGCCCACCTGAACCTGGCTACCCACTGAATGTCTGTAGATATTTTAAAATATTTTGTACTCCAGCTCTCTTTTAACTTATTTTTAGCTTTGGTCTTCATGTGTGTATATCTTATATTGTGTTTGCTGTATTTGTCTGTGTCTGTCTTGCACTGATTGGTGAAGCCACAGCCCTCATTTCATTTTTTTTTTTTCTTAAATTTATTTCTGATTTTTCCCTTTTTTCTCCCAATTTAGTGGCCAATTGATCCCTATTTTAATTCAAACACCCACCCTCATATTGCATGCGTTCGCCAACTGCATCTCTCCGGCCGGCAGTCTCGAAGGAAAGCGCCTCCCCACTTTCGTGACAAGGCGAATCCAGGCCGAACCACTGTTTTTCCGGCACACACAGAGACGCATTCACATGACGAACACAAGCCGACTCCGCCCCCCTCCCGAAGACAGCGTTGCCAATGATTGCTGCTTCATCGAGTCCGGCCATAGTCGGATCTGACGAGACCGGGGCGCGAACCCCAGTCCCCAGTGGGCAACTGCATCGACTCCAAGCCGATGCTTAGACCGCTACGCCACCGCGGACATTTCATTTTTAACATGTGCCTGCACATTGTTTTTAATGACAATAAAATTGAATTGAATTGAATTGAATTGAAGAGGTGGGAGGGCAGGGTTTGGTGCATCTGGAGAGCGGAGTAGCAGCCTTTAGACTACAAATCATACAGCGCTACCTCACAGGGACTGATGATGTGCTCTGGAGACCTCTCATGGAGTGCTATTTTAAAGAAGGTACAGGGTTTGGGTCTAGGCGCTTCTTTGTTTCTAACAGACTGTGTTTTTAAGAACATGCATGACCTGCCACCCTTCTATCAAGGATGGTTTGAAGCTTGGACTCTATTCAAGTGGTGCAGACTGGAGCCTACAGCATCTCTGTTTTGGCTTCTGGACGAACCCCTGATCCATGGGGCCAGACTGGACGTTCAGGATGACAGCAAACCAGGTCTCAACCGGAGGCTATGCTCAGCTGGAACTGTTAAGTTGACGCACATTGTGGATGCTGCAGGTCCGATGCTTCTTGACACAGGAGCAACGGCTTCACTGCTGGGCTTGAGGTCAAGCAGACACACCAGAGACATTCTGAATGCATGGCTTAGAAGACTCACCAGGGAGGAACTGGACATGCTGCATGACTATGCCTTTGGGACCGAGGCTCCTGATAATGGAGATCCGTTCCCCGGGTTGGGCCTTCAAATGGACCAGACTGGTCTAACAAGACCTTTGCCGGTCCCAAATTTGGCTACTAAAATGGACCTTTATATGTTAGATAGAAAGGTCTTGTACAAATGTTGTGTTGTTGCCATGAACAAGAAAGTACTGAATGAGAGAAAGGACACTATATGGAGAACAAGGCTAAAAGTGGCAGATGATTGTAAGCCAGTGTGGAGGGTGCTGTATAAAGCCCCGCTGAACAAAAGGTCAGGTGACTTGCAGTAGAGGATCCTGCAGGGAGCGCTGGCAGTCAATAGTTTAATCTCTAAGATTAACCCTGTTGAGTGTCCTTTCTGTCAGTCGCCAGAGACAAGTTTTCATTGTTTCGTGGAATGTGAAAGACTTCAGGTGCTCTTTGAAACTCTGCAAATCATATTCTCACGCTGCGATGAAAGATGGAATAAAACTGTTTTTATCTTTGGCACTGGGTACAAGAGGAAGGCTGCGGAAAAGTGGCAACTGTTAAATTTTGTAGTGGGGCAAGCTAAGTTTGCGATTTATAGGAGCAGCAAAAGTCTGATTAATAATGGGTCGGAGGAAGATTTACTTCCGTTGTTCATTGCAAGGGTGAAGGCGAGAGTCCGAGTGGAATTCAGCTTCTTTACCTTAATGAACAACTTGGATGAATTTATTTCACAGTGGTGTTTCAGTGAAGCCGTTTGTTCAGTCAATGAGAGGCAACTGGTATTTCATTCTGTTTTTGCAAAATATTTCTTTTGACCCTTTGGGAGTATGTGACTTGAACCACTGTTCTTGAAAAAAAAAAGACTTTTTTAGACGGCTTAATGTGAAGGAGTTGCTAGTGTTGATGTTGTGAAATGGATGTGTCTTTGTTGGTTTTTTGTTTTATGTAAATTAAAGAGTTTTCTAAAAATTCTCAAAATTCTCTCTCTCTCTCTCTCTCTCTCTCTCTCTCTCTCTCAGGCTGTCTGCATTCATCCAAGTGACACACACGCGCAGGCCTCAAGTGAATTGTTTGTGTATGTTTGTCAATGCATTTTCTATGAGTGATGTGAAAATGGTGAAAATTTGGATGATTTAGTGTGTTAGTGCGCTACATATGGTCATGTAAGAAAGTCTATGGGACACCCTCCGAAAAAACACTCATATTTCAAAAACCATAAACTTTAGGTCTGACATTTTTTCTTCATGAATGGCTGAACAAATTTTCCTACTTTTTGATGTAATATTTGTGTACATGTATGCAAAATTGCACGATCAGCGGCAAGTTAGAAATCCTTGGTGCAAAAGTGCAGTTCTGTCCTCTGCAAAGGACTACGGGCAAACCCTGCTTTCTCCTGATCCTCCTACTGCTCCTATAAGGGACTCCACTTAGAGTTTTTTTTTAGGCAGCAGGGGTGCATTCTATAGTGCCTCAATGGGAGATTTAAGAGGGTTTATAGTTGCTGTTGCAAAATGTGCCAATATGAGTGGCCAACAGGGGACACTTTTCCCAAATTTTTTTTGGGGGGGCCCTAAAACATTTGCCTGTTTTGCCTCTGCTGGTGGCATGCCTCTGTACCCACTGCAAATATAACACTATACCAATTACCCTTGTAGCTTAGTTAGCTTCTGTATGGGACATTACACATCTAATAGTCTGAGACCCAAGTGCAAGTATATGTCTGCTGAGCTGCACGGGTCATGAGTGACACCCAGTGGTAAGTTTATGAACAACTCTAGTTTATTTCTCTAACCTGTGATTATTGTGTCCTCTCTGACTGGCCACTTGTTCCACTACTACAAGTTGATACAAAGTCATCCTTATAGGTTGCTACATCACCAGGGCTATTTCCAAACTGGACAGATGGAGATCTTTTCTTTGGCTTATCTTCACCCACTATCAGATAAACATAGGGAAAAAGTGTCAGGGAAAAATTGGAAAGTTTCTCCTGTCGTGATTATCCTACGTACTGGTAAAATATAGATGTTACACTGCAAAATTAACAACAACAGTGTAGTATTGTTAAGGTAAATCATAAGCTCCTAAATTTCTCTGAACATTAATACTCATGTACAGGTTTACCTTTCACATGGCTAAGGAGGGTCTTGTTAAAAATGTTGATGACACAAAGAGGGCTCCCTTTGTTCAGCTCCTCCCAGGCTTGTTTGCCATCATACATCAGAGAAAAGGAGGAGCACCTCTCTATCTCTCTCTGAGAGTGGGACAGAGGCTGATAGTCCCCTCTCTGACCCACACAGAAGTCCTGAGCGCCTAGACGATCTGTTAGTCCAGCTATGTGATTGTGGAAGTGGTGAGGAGGGTCTGCATCATCCTCAGAGAGACTCTCCTTGGTCAAGAGAGGACCCTCACTAATGGAGCCTCCACTTGAGTCATGGTGTTCAGACTTCTTTCCGTTCATCTCCTCCTCCTCAATTACCCCATAGTCTCTCCCCTGTCCCAACCTTTCCATCTTCTCTACCTTCTCCAGGCCACTGACCAACATCCTCCCTTCTTGTGTGTTGTTTTTTAGGGTGCAGCCCCCAACACCAGCATCTGTGGTTTGCAGCCTGGAGAAATTTGTTTGCAAACCATTTTTTTCACCCCTCTGAATGTGCCTTCTGATGCTGCCAGGATGCCCACAAATGGCAGGTCCACTGCATTTGTATGAACTCTGACCTGGACTACTCAAATTTTGGGCTGAGGAGCCAAAATGGCATCGAAATGCAAAGCAGTTGCTAAGCCATAGCTGACTCCCACGCCAGATAGTTTCCATGCCTCACTCTCTATGCATTGGGAGAGGGATGTGGATTTGTCTTTTAGGGCTTCGATGCAGGACATCTTGGACTGGAACCTGTTGGAAGGTGCCATATTTGGCTGTCCTCCAGCAGATTCCCCAGCCTCCAGCCTGAGAAACTGAGAGGTGAGATGATCATCAGGTGACATCAGAGCACTGCTGCTGAGAGTGGAGGCTGGTTGGACTGCTGAGTTCAGGTGGCCAACCTGATGCCAGGAGGCAACTCCCACACCCAGATCATTCCCATACGAGGGGAACAGTAAAAGAAAAATGGGAAAGGAAGGAAGGAATGAGAAAAGGCAGGTTAAAAAGCCTCTGGGTTCTAAAAACACTGAACTCTAAACTGCTTGGGTGGAGCTTTCAGATTGTGTGTGTGTGTGTGTGTGTGTGTGGGTGTGTGAAAGCATCAATGAAGTGCAGGCAGGTGGAGAGAAACTGAGGGGGAGAAAAAGCAGAAATGTTTGTCACATGCCAACACTTCGAATACAAAGATATGAATTTAAATGCGTGTTATGCAGTTAAAGCATCAGCAATTTCTATCTAGCCATCACAGCGCCTTTATTCTCATCAGAGCTTCTGTAGCACAATGAAGCATTCTACACTTATCTGAAAACTAAGAAACCACAATTTTGTAAAGCACAGCTGTTAAAGAAGATTTTGTGACAGAAAATTAATGCATAGCATGACATACATAACACGTGACTGACATACAAATTAAAATGTACAAGTAGCTTCAACTCAATCAACACTCAAAAATTCTCAGCTAGATATTGCCAGCTACAATAGGTACCTTTGCAGAAATGAGTACGCTAGATTTTGAAAGAACACGACCAACAAAATTCACCCCCCCTCTCTCTCTGCCTCCTCCTTCCCTCCTGTAATCCCTCCTTCCAAACCAGGTTCATGTGGTTGCATGATTTTGCCCTTCGTTAACAGGCAAAACTCAATTGCCGTTGAAAATATACACATGTAAAAACAATTTTTCCAGCAAATCTCTTAGTTATACCAACATTGTTTTTAAGTACTTTTGTACTTATAGGTGCAGTTTTTATAAAGACAGGGATCTCCATTTTCAAAGCAATGGCAATTAGTCTGTCCTCCAGTCCACAAGATCCATAATGCCATGAGAGTATAAAGTATTGCAGTAGATAGTGTACACATGTAAAAAAAATTCTTTTAGTTACAACTACATTGGGAATTGTTCATGAATTGGTGTCTAGATTCAGGACTTATCCATGCTCTATGTCTTCTCCATGAGACAAGCATGAGGGCTAAAAACTTCACAGGTGTTTAAGAACAAATGTTCCCAAGATCATTTCATTGTTCCTATGAAATGTTTTCCTTCTTATAGCCTATAGGTTACAGATGAAGTAGATTATTATTTTCATTTGTCCAAGAAAGACAAGCCTAGTTTAAAAACGGCTTTACCAGAGCTTAGCTGAATTGGTGATTAGCGTGCATTAAGTTGATCGACAAACAGGAGGCATGCTCCTTCAATTCAAGGGTGAGCCTCTTAGAACGAAATATATCTTGGCACTGCTGCTGCACTGACATATGAAACTTGGTCACAGTAAACGGAGTCAGTGTATCCATGATAAGATATGTTTCAGAGTGAAATTCAAACAAGAAATTTTCTTGTACTTGGGGCAACCTCAGGAAATCAGACCATGCTTAATCATGCAGCCATCCAGAAACCATCAGTTAATCTCTAATCCTTCTGGTCACTGGAAGCCAGCATGGGCTAGGCTAACAGAGACAGTGTCACAGCCTCTCGCCCTTGACATCAAAGCGATCGCCCTTGACACCTGCTACGCCAGCTGACACCTGCTACACCAGCTGACACCTGCTACGCCAGCTGACACCTGCTACACCAGCTGACACCTGCTGACCCCCCCTTCACCCCGGCAATCGCCCTCACCCTTAAAAGGCCTCCACTATGGACCAGTCTTCGCTGGAACGTCCCCATTCATGGACTTCTGCCTGCCTGCCTACCTGCCACAGAGCCACCTCCTGCTCTACCCCTGAGATCGGTCACTTCAATAAAGACTGGATTCTTCCCTTGCCTGGTTGTCCCGTCTGCTTTTGGATTCCTTCCCGATACGTGACAGTACGTTCCAGCCACTATGGACCCAGCAGACCATTCCACCACAGACCTGGCCACGGTCTGCCAGGCTGTAGCCAACCAGGAATCGGTCCTCGGCCAGCACAGCCAGGTGCTACAGGGGATGGCTGACGCCCTCCGTGGGCTCAGCTCAAAGATCTCCGGAATCCAGACCCAACTTAGTGCCTCCGCTAGCCCGGGATCCGCCCCTCCAGCGCCATTAACTTCGGCTAAGGAACCATGGGTGGCCCCGCCCGATAAGTATGATGGGGATTTTGGACTTTGTCGCCCTTTTTTGATGCAGTGTGAGATTGTGTTTAACCGGCTGCCCCAGTCATATTCCACGGATGGAGCCAAAGTCGCTTACATCATGGGTCTTCTCCGGGGAAGCGCCCTGGATTGGGCTACAGCGGTGTGGGAGATGCGGGCCTCCACTTCCTCATCCTACGCTGAGTTCACCACTGCTTTTCGCCAGGTTTTTGATCATCCCGTGCGGAGAAAGGATGCGTCAAAAAGACTGATCTCTCTCCGCCAGGGTTCCCGCAGCGTCGCTGACTACTCAGTTGAGTTCCGTACGCTATCAGCGGAGAGCGGATGGAACAACGAGTCCCTCCAAGCCGGCTTTTCCAACGGGCTAAGCGAATCCATAAAGGACGAATTGGTTTCCTACCCCGAGCCTGGAGGGTTGGAGGAATTGGTTACCCTGGCCATTCGTGTGGACAACCGTCGCCGGGAGCGGAGGCGAGAGAGGGCGCGCCGCTTTCCTGGTCACAACAATTTACCACGGGCCATACCTCCAAACTCTGGGGGCCGAGCTCGCTCGACTGAGGTTGCCGTCCTCCGAGAAAGCCCGAGGCGTGACTCTTCCCCAGCTTCGGAGCCGATGCAACTCGGCCGCTTCCGGCTCAACCCGGAGGAGCATCAACGCCGCTTCACCGAGAACAGCTGCTTGTATTGTGGTCAGCCTGGTCACTTTCTCGCCTCCTGCCCTCACCGTTCCGTCAAACTAGCAGGCTCACGAGGGAGGGGGATGATCCTCGTGAGCCCAACTGTCTGCCCTCTGTCTCCTCGTCCACGTACCCAGTTGCAAGCTACCATCAGTTTTAAAGGTCAGTCCACTAAACTTTTGGCTTGAATTGACTCTGGAGCTGATGAAAGCTTTTTGGATGCAAGTGTTATGAAGCAGCTACGTCTTGCCACTGTGAGTCTGGACCAGCCTCTTGAAGCTAATGCCCTGGATGGACGTCTCCTGGCCCGGATAACCTCTAAGACCGAGCCTGTGCGCCTCCTGTTGTCGGGAAACCATCAAGAGGAGTTAAGTTTTTTCGTTATCAATTCTCCCTTTGTTCTCATTATACTTGGTCATCCCTGGCTAGTTAAGCATAGTTCCCATATTGATTGGTCATCGGCCAGAATTTCAAGTTGGAGTCCCGTCTGTCATGCCATATGCTTCCAGTCTGCTCTGCCTCAGTCTGTCCCCTGTCAGGTGTCAAGCTCTGAGACCTCTGACCTGTTACTGGTGCCTCCAGAGTACCATGACCTCCAAGCCGTGTTCAACAAGCAGCAAGCTCTCTCCCTGCCTCCTCATCGCCCCTATGATTGCGCTATTGACCTGCTGCCGGGCGCTCCCCTCCCCAGCAGCAGCCTATATAGCCTCTCCAAGCCTGAGCGGGAGTCCATGGAGAGGTACATCAAGGACTCCTTGGCTGCTGGTCTTATTCGCCCGTCATCATCACCCCTTGGTGCGGGGTTCTTTTTTGTGGCCAAGAAGGACAAGACCCTCCGGCCGTGTATTGACTATAGAGGCCTCAATAACATCACAGTCAAGAATAAGTACCCTCTGCCCCTCATGACTTCCGCTTTTGATTCTCTCCAGGGAGCCACAGTGTTCACTAAACTAGACCTCCGCAATGCTTACCACCTGTACCGGGTTCGAGACGGAGATGAATGGAAGACTGCCTTCAACACCCCCCTGGGGCATTTTGAATATCTGGTGATGCCGTTTGGTCTCACTAATGCCCCAGCTGTCTTCCAGAGTCTGGTCAATGACGTCCTGCATGACATGTTGGATCGTTTCGTTTTTGTTTACCTGGATGATATCCTGATTTTTTCCAGAGACCTGTCAGAGCATGTCATGCACGTCCGCCAAGTCCTTCAACGGCTTCTGGAGAACCGCTTTTTTGTAAAAGCAGAGAAGTGCGAATTCCATGCCCCTTCAGTCACCTTCCTGGGCTACATCGTGGCCGATGGGCAGGTGAGAATGGACCCCGCCAAGGTCAGAGTGGTTCTTGAGTGGCCAAGCCCGACCAGCCGTAAGCAGCTTCAGAGGTTCCTCGGGTTTGCCAACTTCTACAGATGGTTCATCCGCAACTACAGCTGCGTTGCGGCCCCACTAACCGCTCTTACCTCCACCTCCAAACCGTCCCTGTGGACCCCTGTAGCAGAGGCAGCTTTCCAAGCCCTCAAGCACCGCTTCACCACAGCTCCTATCCTCATCCAGCCAGACCCAACCAAGCAGTTCATTGTAGAAGTGGACGCCTCTGAGATTGGGGTGGGGGCGGTCCTTTCTCAGCGCTCCAGTGAGGATGGCAAGACACACCCCTGTGCCTTCCTGTCTCGCCGTCTCTCCCCAGCTGAAAGGAACTATGATGTGGGGAATCGTGAGCTCCTGGTGGTGAAATCGGCACTGGAGGAATGGCGACATTTTCTGGAGGGGTCTGAGCTTCCTTTCATAGTGTGGACTGACCATAAGAACCTGGAATACATCCAGTCAGCAAAGTGACTCACCGCGCGCCAAGCCAGGTGGGCGCTGTTTTTTGGTCGTTTTAATTTTTCTTTGACGTACAGACCTGGTTCCAGGAATGCCAAGCCCGATGCTCTGTCTCGTGTGCATGGGGAGGAGTCTGAGCCGAAGCTCCAACCTGACACCATCGTTCCCTCTACCTGTGTGGTTGCGGCTGCGGCTGTCACCTGGAACATTGAAAGGGAGGTCATGGCAGCACAACAGACTCAGCCTGACCTAGGTAACGGTCCCCCCGGGCGCTTGTTTGTTCCAGACGCTGTTAGAGCTAGCGTGTTGCAGTGGGCTCACTCTTCCAAACTTACCTGCCATCCTGGAGTAACCCGTACCCTAGCCTTCCTCTGCAGGCGGTTCTGGTGGCCTTCCATGACGGAGGATACTGGGTCTTTTGTTTCTGCCTGTCCTGTTTGTGCCCAGAATAAGCCCTCCACTCGGGCCAGTGCCGGTCTGCTGCGCCCCCTGCCTGTTCCACACCGTCCCTGGTCGCATCTGTCCTTGGATTTCGTCTCTGGTCTGCCCGCCTCCGACGGTAACACCGTTGTACTGACTGTCGTTGATCGCTTCAGTAAATTTGCTCACTTTTTGCCCTTGTCTAAACTGCCTTTGGCCCGAGAGACTGCGGATCTGCTGGTCAGGGAGGTTTTCCGGGTCCACAGTCTTCCCCGTGATATAGTTTCTGACCGTGGCCCCCAGTTCACTTCTGCTGTCCGGAAGGCTTTCTGCTCTGCCATCGGTGCCACCGTCAGCCTGTCATCGGGGTTCCATCCTCAGACCAACGGCCAGGCCGAGAGGGCCAACCAGGCATTGGAGACTGTCCTCCGCTGTCTGGTGTCTGCCAACCCATCCTCTTGGGCCTCACAACTTCCCTGGGTAGACTATGCCCATAACACCTTGCCATCGTCTGCTACTGGGTTGTCCCCTTTTCAATGCCTTTACGGCTATCAGCCCCCCCTTTTTCCTTCTCAAGAGGTAGAAATTCCGGTTCTGTCTGTCCAGGCCCATGTCCGTTGGTGCTGTCGGATCTGGTGGCGAGCCCGTGCTGCACTGCTCAGGGCCTCCGGCCGTTACCAGCGCTTGGCGGATCGTCATCGCACCCCTGCTCCGGACTACTCCCTCGGTGACCAGGTATGGCTCTCTACCAAGGATCTACCCTTGAGATCGGACGCTAAAAAACTGTCCCCCAGGTATATTGGTCCCTTTCCCATTGTCAAAGTCATTAACCCCTCTGTGGTCCGTCTGAAGCTGCCCTGCACTCTCCGGGTTCACCCTTCCTTCCATGTGTCCTGCCTCAAACCTGTCTCTACCAGCCCTCTAGTTCCTCCGGCCCCCCCACCCCCACCTCCTCGTATGATCAACGATCATCCGGCTTACACCATTCGTCGTCTCCTGGACTCTTGTTGCCGCGGTCGTGGCCTGCAGTATCTCGTGGACTGGGAGGGATATGGCCCGGAGGAGAGGTGTTGGGTCCCTCGTCGCCTTGTCCTGGACGCGAACCTCATCCGGTACTTCCACAGGACGCACCCTGACGGGCCTGGTAGGTCGCCCGGTGGCGCCCCTCGGAGGGGGGGTACTGTCACAGCCTCTCGCCCTTGACATCAAAGCGCTCGCCCTTGACACCTGCTACGCCAGCTGACACCTGCTACACCAGCTGACACCTGCTGACCCCCCCTTCACCCCAGCAATCGCCCTCACCCTTAGAAGGCCTCCACTATGGACCAGTCTTCGCTGGAACGTCGCCATTCATGGACTTCTGCCTGCCTGCCTACCTGCCACAGAGCCACCTCCTGCTCTACCCCCGAGATCGGTCACTTCAATAAAGACTGGATTCTTCCCTTACCTGGTTGTCCCATCTGCTTTTGGGTTCCTTCTCGATACGTGACAGACAAAGCGACATGGGTGGAGATTTTGTGTGTATATGATAAAGAAAGAGAACGAGACACAGAGAGACTGTAGCTGTGTTGGTACAGTAGGAAACATAGACTTTATTGATATTCCTCTGCTGGTTCTGTTGTTTGGCTGGTTGTCAGAATGTGGGTCCCGTAACATGCAAAAGCACTTTAACATGCATTGATAAAACAGCTACCATTTACACAAAAATAAACTCCACTCCAGGAAACCAATAATAAAGTGTGTTTCTTTTACTATTCAACTGATGGAAAAATCAGAGTAATGAGGAAAAGAGCAAACAGGTCTGAAGACAACAGAAGGCATTGGAAAAATATGTTAAGAGCAATAATACAGAAATTGTGGTGGTTCCTAATTGACCGATTTTTTTCCTCCAAATAATGTTGAAAAGGGGCTTTTATGAGGGACTGGGGGTGTAGATAATGAAAAAGGGTTAAAAAAAAAAAAAAAAAGAGGGCTACAATGGCAACATCAGATGGGGCTGTAGTGGTCTGTGAAGAGAGGTTGAGTATGTAGGTCTCCAGGCCCACTTGTTTTATACAGTCTGTCAGATGGCTGGGGTTTGTCCTCCTTAGGCAACCTGGGAGCTGGACCCAGCACCATCTTCACCAACTTCTGGCCCTCCCTCCATATAAAAGGACCAATAACTGCAGAAGCACAGTATTACATTTAATTTGTTTATAGCACACACAGAGACATACAAGAAAACTTGCTTGCTTGCTGGTAGTCCATTGAGTTCAATGATGACATCTCTCCTCATTAACGGTGTGTTCTTTGATGACTGCGGAGTCCAATTCTTGATCCACAAGTTTTATTACATGTTGGGTTTATGAAGTCTGAATTAGTCAGGACAGGCATGGTTGTGTATCTCCTTAGTCTTTTTTTCCCACTTTCGTCTCCATTTCCAGCTGTTCTATACCTCTGTAGCAGATCTCCCGCCAGTTTGAATGGTTGATGGCATCTTGCTCTAATCTCAAGGAATCAATACAACATTTCTATGGCAATGTTTTTCGCTGGTCTTTGTATCGCTTCTTCTGACCACCTGTGGACTGGCGGTCCAGATGAAGCTGTCCATGCAGGACTTGACGTGGCAAGCATTCTTGAGGCATCCTGATGACATGCCCAAGCTAGTGCAGTTGGTGTTCAATGACCATGGCTTCGATGCTCTTGCAGTTGGTCCTAGCAAGAATCTCGACATTGAGGACACAGTCACACCACGTGATCCCCATGATTCGCTGCAGACACTTTATGTGGAACTGCTCCAGCAACCTTAGTTGTACGTGACCCAGGCTTCACAGCTGTATAGGAGAAATGTGATGCAGACAGCTTTGTAAATGGCAATTTTTGTGTGCAGGTGGGGGTGTTTGTTTTGGAAGACATTATGCCGGAGTTTGCCGAAAGCTACAGAGGCTTGTTTGATTCTATTGTGAATTTTGTGATCAGTGTTGCAGCCCTCAAAAAGGATGCTGCCCAGGTATTTGAAAGATGGAACAACAGAGTGGTTGGTGTTCTATAGTGAAGACAGGCATAGTGGGTGGGGGTGCTGGACCTCCATTGGCATAACACCTCAGTCTTGATGGTGTTGACTGATAGATCCAGCCTGCGTAGGCATTCACTACTGTAGTAGGGATGGTTTGCAGGTGTTCTGGTGTTTGAGCTACAAGAGCACAGCGCAATACGCCGCACTTAAACATCTCCTCCTTGAAACTTTTGAACTGTCAACAACGGAGAGAGCACGTCGCCTCTTCGCAATTCAGGGCTTGGGAGATGGCAAACCATCGGAGCTAATGAGCAGGATGTTAAACCTACTGGGTCAAGAAAAGCCATGTTTCCTGTTTATGGAGCTGTTTCTGCGCAACATGCCGCCCCACGTCCAGACTGCGCTCGCTAACTCCACCATCACTGATCCCCGTGAGCTGGCAAAGGAGGCTGACCGATTCTTCGTCGCTACACAACGTTCCTCCCATGCCGGGGTGCTGGCTCCTACCTTCACTGGCCCCCCGCCGACATCGCGGGCGTGGCCCGACGGTGGCGCCACAGCATCAGACCGCTACAAGCCCTCTGGACTCTGTATGTACCACGCTCGATTTGGTGCGAAAGCTAAACGGTGCCGTTCCCCCTGCAACTACAGGCCGACGGGAAACGAGAGGGCCAACACTCAGTAGTGGCCATGAGTGTTGGCGATACGAGCAGGCTACTCTTCATCCTCGACACCATCTCCGGTCGGCGATTTCTTTGTGACACGGGTGCACAGAGAAGCGTGCTCCCTGCTACTGACGTCGACATCATGGAGGGGGAGCGGGGCACCCAGTTGGCGACGGCTGACGGCAGCCCTATCCACACCTACGGCGTGCGGTCTGTAGAACTGTGTTTTGGTGGACAACGTTTCACGTGGGAGTTCGTCATGGCCAATGTAACGCTTCCCCTCCTCGGAGCTGATTTTTTGTGCGCTTACGGTTTGCTAGTGGACATTCAGAACAGCCGTCTGGTCGACGCCTTAACCTTCCCCTCCTTCGCATGTACGCAGAGGGAAGCGGCCTATGCAGGTCTAGCCAACTCTCTCTCAGAGGCAGACAAGTTCAACCGCCTCCTCGCTGAGTTCCCTGACCTCACCCAGCCTACCTTCTCTGCACCCACCGCTAAGCATGGGGTGGAGCATCACATTGCTACGAAGGGGCCCCCGGTCTACGCCAGAGCCAGGCGTCTCGACCCCGCCAAACTCGCCATTGCCAAGTCTGAGTTCGAGCACCTGGAACGCATGGGGATCATCCGCCGCTCTGACAGCCCGTGGGCGTCCCCACTCCACATCGTCGCTAAGCCTGATGGAGGTTGGCGCCCATGCGGGGACTACCGCCGACTAAATGACGCCACCACGCCCGACCGCTATCCTGTCCCGCATATCCAGGACTTTTCTGCAAACCTGTCTGGCAAATGCGTCTTCTCAAAAGTCGACCTGGTCCGTGGTTATCATCAAGTTCCCGTGCACCCCTCAGACATCCCCAAGACAGCGGTGACTACCCCATTCGGCCTATTTGAATTCCTACGAATGCCATTTGGACTCAAAAACGCGGCCCAGTCCTTTCAGCGGCTGATGGATTCAGTGCTCCGTGGCCTTCCTTTCATCTTCGTCTATTTGGACGGCATACTCATCGCCAGCGCCTCCGAGGAAGAACACCTGTCCCATCTTCATGCCCTCTTCACACGCCTCAGCCAGCATGGGCTGATCGTCAACCCGGCGAAGTGCCGGTTCGGGCTGACAGCCATTGATTTCCTCGGGCACCGCATCACTGGGGACGGGGCAGTCCCCCTGCCCTCAAAGGTGGAAGCGGTGGCGGCCTTTCCGCGCCCCCAAACAGCTCGTGCGCTCAGGGAGTTCATCGGGATGGTGACATTCTACCACCGCTTCATTCCCCGAGCCGCCTTTATCATCCGGCCACTGTACGAGGCGCTGAAAGGCATGTCCCCCAACCAGGTGGTCGACTGGACAGCAGAGCGGGACCGTGCGTTCACCGAGACTAAAGCTGCGCTCTCCCAGGCTACCCTGCTAGCGCATCCTTCACCTACAGCGCCTATTTCCATAACCACGGATGCATCGGACTATGCTGTTGGTGCGGTTCACGAACAGTGGGTGGGGGAGGGCTTGGCAGCCTTTGGCCTTTTTCAGTCGCCAGCTTACACCCCGAGAGCGCAAGTATAGTACTTTTGACAGGGAACTCCTCGGTCTCTGGCTCGCCGTCCGGCATTTCCGTTTCCTGCTAGAGGGCCGCGAGTTTACTGCGTACGTGGACCACAAGCCCCTCACGTTTGCCATGTCCAAGACGGCCGAGCCATGGTCCGCTCGCCAGCAGCGACAACTCTCCTACATTTCGGAATTCACTACCGACATCCAGCACGTCGCTGGTAAGTCTAACCAGGTAGCTGACTGCCTCTCTAGGGCAGTGATTGGAGCGGTCCACCTAGGCCTTGACTATGCACAGATGGCTGCTGACCAGGCCACGGACCCGAGCATCCTCCGTCTCCGGGCCTCCGACACGGGGCTCCGCCTGCAGGACGTTCCTTTCAGCGACACAGGTGTCACCCTCCTGTGTGACGTCTCCACAGGACAGCCCAGGCCCATCGTCCCGCACAGCTGGAGACGCCCCGTATTTGAAGCTGTGCACGGCCTCTCTCATCCAGGCGGTAAGCCATCCGTGCGCCTGACCTCTGCTAAGTTTGTGTGGGAGGGACTTAAGAGAGACGTGAAAGCGTGGGCCGACTCGTGTGTTGCCTGTCAGCGGGCTAAGATACACCGCCACATTAAGGCGCCCCTGGAACGCTTCGCAGTGCCGGAGAGACGATTTGACCATGTCCACGTCGACCTGGTTGGTCCCCTACCCCCCTCCCATGGGTTCACCTACCTCTTCACTGTGGTGGACAGGACTACGCGCTGGCCTGAAGCTGTTCCCCTGGCATCCACGACGTCTGCTGATGTGGCCCGGGCTTTTATTGGGTTGTGGGTCTCACGTTTCGGTACGCCTTCCGACCTTTCATCTGACCGCGGGCCACAGTTTACCTCAGAGCTATGGAATGCTGTGGGTGAGGCTCTGGGCGTCAAGCTTTATCGCACTACCGCCTACCACCCTCAGGCGAACGGCCTATGTGAGCGCTTCCACCGGTCCATGAAGGCTGCGCTTCGGGCTACTCTCAAGGACTGCAACTGGGTCGACAAGCTCCCATGGGTCATGCTGGGCCTGCGGACCGCCCCGAAGGAAGACCTACAAGCCTCCTCTGCGGAGCTGGTGTACGGCACGCCGCTGCGAGTCCCAGGCGATTTCATGCCCAATGCAACGCGTCCCTGGTCAGCTGTGGACCAACGAGCCTCCTTGCTGGACGGGGTCAGAGCTTTCACACCCGTCCCTACCGCCCAACACGGCGCTCCGGTGTCCCAGGTGCCCCCTGGTCTGCAGTCAGCGGACTACGTGTTCATCCGTCACGACGCACCGCCCCCCTCTGCAACCTCCTTATGACGGCCCCTTCCGCGTCCTGGAACGGGGAACTAAGCACCTGGTGGTGGATTTTGGGGGCACGGCCGAGCATGTTTCAGTGAACCGAGTTAAACCCGCACACCTGGACTTGACGCAGCCGTTGGAGTTAGCCCAACCTCCTCGTCGCAGTCGTCCCCCGGCTCCGCCTCCTCCCCCCGTGGAGGCCTGAGCTGCCTCTTCTGCTCCTCAGGCCGACCTCCACAGGCCCGCGTCAATGCCTCCCAGAGACACTCCGGCCCCTGTTATCCGGAGCCGCCGCGGACGGCCTGTCGTCCCCCCGCACCTGCCTGACTTCGATTACTAGGGCGAATTCTGGGGGGGCTCATGTGGTGGACACGTATTGGGGACAGAATTCAACCCAGGAACTAAGGGTTAAGTCATGGTTGCCCTGGCAGGTTAACGCAGGGTTAAGTTATGGTTGTCCAGCCAGTTTTCTGGTTATGCTTGCCACCTCCGCTCAGTCGAGCTGTGGTTTGGTTGTCTCTCTGATTTACCGTGGATTAAAGAAAGTTGCCTACACGGCTAAAGTGTGAACCTACGGTCTTCTCCGTTCCTTCGGCTCTACATTATCATACTTTTGGGCATAAACAAGTTTATCTTCTACTAACGTTGTTTCCTGGTTATATGGCCTTGTGCTACTTGCCACAATTGCTTGCCACTCTAGTCACATGAAATGACAGATACCCACATGTGCCCTTACATCTACTCATGTATTTTCACAATGTGTGTCTGGTGTGTGCCTGTGTGGGAGTCTATAAACGGCCAAACTAAAGCACTTGGGGCCTTGATTCTTTTTGGAGGTTATCGGGGATGATCAGGGGCACCGATAAAAATAGCAGAACATTAAAATTATGCATAATATGCGGAATATGCATAAAATATGTGGAATCCCTTCAGAATCCTGAGCAGTTCAACAAGATGGTGAGCTCTGGCTACGTCACGCCTCGGCTCTTTCCGCCGTTCGCACAAACCTCGCGTTCTTAACGGGTTGCTGGACGGCGGTCGGAGACAGCGAGCAGCGTTGGAAATAGAAAGCGTCCGTGAAATAAGCCACAACGTCAGAGTCGTATTTGCATGGGTCGAGCACGGGCGTATATGGCGGCTGTCACGTGAAGTGCACTCAATAAAGTTTTCTGTTTTTCAATGGAAATCAGCGAATGCGGGCGGTTCGGGTTTTGGCGGGTCTGACGAACAATACAGTTGGCCGCTGTTGCGCGCGTGGAAGTGTCCGAGTGTCTTATCTGATGAATCAGATTTAAAGGCCCAAACATACTCGGGCGGAACATATGCGGAGCGGACTCCACGAGGAATGTCCGCAGTCACTTGGGCTTCCATAGTCGAGCGCACTTCCGCGTTGTAGTTTCCTGTAAAACTGTCCGTGAAACACTACATTACCCACAATGCTTGCGTGTTGTTTACCCTCTTCTGTCATGGCGTCCGGCACTGACGACGAGGAAGAGACGCTCTTGCCTGCTGGCTCTACAAGACAATAAACTGAAGAGACGGTGGTATGTATCCTCTCTGTGATGTGTCGTACAGGTGTGGGTACTTTCGCACCTTCTACTCATATATTTTCGGAATGTGTGTGTGTGTGATGTTAGTGTGTGTGTGTGTTAGTGTAGATAGCGGGACCGAGTGTGTGTGTGTGTACATACACACAGAGTGTTGTGATGCGTCTAGTGCAGCAGTGTGTAGTTGGAGGGAAGGTGCACGTGTTCTTCCAACCCGCTTGTGTCCTTCCTGCCCATAGCTTGCTGCCGCTGGCTAGCCTTTGTGGCGAATAGGGAAGCATCCTAGCGTGTAAGCCTTCCCTTGCCAGTACATAGCCTCTCCTTCACCAAGACTCCTGCCAGGCCTCCCCGTGGCCACACATGGTAACTGGGGTCTTGCGGCCCCAGGCTAACTTGGCAGGGGATCTCGGAGCAGCAGTGGGCCCTAGAGATATGGTGTGCAGGCCCACCCTGGTGGACACACCCTGGCACCTATCAACCACTGCCCCGCTGCCTTGTGGGTGAGTCTGGAAGACATAAGGCTAAGGGAGCTTACCCCAACAGAAAAGCAAGCTGTGGCGGCACGCTTCGAGGCAGTTTCCAAAAAACTGGATTTCCGGCAGCCCCCTGCAGTTGTGTGGAGGTGCCGGTCGTCTAGGGATCCCCCTTGCCATCGGAACCATCTCCTCTACAATCAAGTCATGTGGCGTTGGGAGAAGCGCACCCCCCATGCCACTTTAAAAACCATCTCTGCGCAGGTATCTTCTGCTATCTGAGTCCTCAAAGGACCCACAAATAGAAGAAGATGGTCATCATCGGGCACGATGGACAACCAGCAAGCAAGCAAGTGGGACCGAAAACTAAAGCATTTATGATCCTAATTTCTTTTGGAGGTGGTAGGTATTGTTCCAGAGAGGACCAGAAAAATAGCAGAACATTACAATATAATTATAATAATTATGCATAATTATGCAAAATATGCATTTTCTAAAAATGGCTAAAAACCACTTTTCTCGGCATTTCAAGTGATTCTGAGCATTTGGGTGGAGGGAGTTGGAGTGGGGGGGGTTAGGGGCAGGGGGAAAGAGGTTAGCTGGCAGGATGAAGAGGAGGGAGATTTAGACGGGTGGATAGCTAATAAACGTCATGATCACCGCAACTTGGTTGCGGGTCACTTACTAGTACTACCATATATTTCCCCCCTTTGAGGCCTACAAGGCCTCAACCTTGCTTTAAAACCTCTCTTTGTCCTTCCTTTACTTACGCTTTCTTTTTCTTCCAACTTGACTCTTAACACTCTTTTTGTTCTTATTATTCCTTACTAATTTTTAAGTGCTTTAAGCACTGCTAGAATCTCTATCTATGATCAGCCATGATAATCTTTCTGTCATACAGTATATCATACACTAACTAGTTTTTTTTTCCATAAACACTCATCCTTGTTATGACAGGGCAGAATCCAGTCTACCGGGGGCGCCATTCTCACTTACAGTAGGGTAACATCATTGTCACCCTAATTTTTGTCCGGTTTCTTGAGCTCAGGGAAACCAGAGCGCCTAGTGCAGTTTCTCACCCTTCCCTGTGCACTAGTTACAAAACGAGGGACATATCAGCTCCCTTTCTGTGTGCCGGGCGTTGTTGTGCTGTCATCTATCTCTGCTGGTTCTGTTGCCAATAAGATCTGGAATGGCCCGGTCCACCTCCATTGCTTCCAATCCTTCCTTCTTAAGTTCTTCACCACTATCCAGTCCCCTGGCCTCAAGCAATGTAGTGGTCTGGATGCTGGCTGGGGAAAGACAGCTTTAACCTGCTTGTGGATATCAGAAAGCACAGGGGAGAGGGTCTGCATAATAACATAACATTTCATCTTCACAATAGCTAGTTTGTGGGAGTTGCTGTTTAACACGTCCAATCCCAGTATTGAGTGGTATATTTTCCATAATGCTGGTCAGCTGGGTCTCTCACTCTGTCACTGACCTGTGTTTTGAGAAACTGAGTTCTATTCCTACAGTTGTCCAATTGTGAGTTTTGAGCTGGTTTTGGTAAAAAGGCATGATTACCTATAGTGTTTAGGATTCAGTTTCTTGTGGGAAATTTTAGTTATATGGACCATAACTAAAATCTATGGTGTATTTTAGTTATACTTTGGTTTCATCGTCTTCCCTTATGCTGACATCGTCATCCTCATCATCCATATACCTGGGTATGGAATATAAATCCAGATATGAGTCTGAGTAACCTTTCCCTGAATTGGGAAGTATTATGATCATTTGTTTACTTAGGCCTCTCAGTACTAGGGATCTCAGAACGGGTATGCAACAGCAGAATAGACATCTCAATCCGAGGAAGCAAATAAGTGCTGTTGCTCCTACCTTTATTAGGGTTGCTCCCCACTTTCCCCAATTGAGTTCTAACCATGAAAACCAGTCCTGCCCAATTCCAGCATTGTCTTCTACCTCTGTTCTTAGGTCCTTTAATTTGTTCATGGCTTTTGTAAATGAACCTGCAGGTGACGTGTTGTTTGGAATAAAGGTGCAACACAATTCTCCAAAGAAGGCACAAACTCCTCCTTTTTCAGCTAGCTGCCAATCTAAAGCTTGTCTGTTCTGCCAAGTGATTGCACTGGTGGCCTGTAGTTGTGCTCCCAATGCTGAGAGAGCATCGTTAGTATAATTAATGAATCTTTGTTGATTATAATACAAATAATTAATCCATTCCATATTCTTGCTTTGCGAGATCCATATAGATATGGATTCAAGTCCCGCGGCTATCTCATTTCGTGCTTTAAATTCAGAGGGAATTCCTCAAGGCTGGCCAATGGAATCCAAGTAAACCTTGGAATCTGACGCATATTCTGTTTTTACTCTTTGTTTTAGTTTTCTGCTGCAATTCGGGTAATACTGCTACTTCCATTATTGCTTGTACTCTAGCACAACATCCTTTCCAGCCCTTGGGGAGAGTGGATCTCAAGTTATCTGTGTCACACAGCCAATACTGATCCCCAACTATCTGAGTCTGGCTATGGAAAGGGCAATTTGGGGGCCAAGGATTAGTCTGATTTACACCCTTAGTTAGGGTGGCTACTCCAAGAATGGGTTTTTTACAAACTCCCGATACATTCCAGATGTAGTCACACCTATTTTCCGGGAAGTATCCCACTGGATGATTTCCTTCTTTCTCAAAACATTCAAACTGGCTTATTAGGCTAAGTACTGCACCTACTGGGGTTGCTGACATTTCGAGTTTTGAGGGAAGTCTAACATCTAACTTACGGCAGCGGTGGGCTTCTGTCACTAATTGACTCTTGAAGTCAGTCAATTCTAAATAGTCTGTGGATCCTAGGTACAGTAGGCATTCTGCCTGACAAGTGGGTCTAAATTTAGCATCCGAGTTATTGACTATGGTCAGCCAGATTGCCGTATCCTTCTCACACTGTACCCAGCTGAAGTTGGTATTTGTAATATATAACTTTTCTTGGTGTGCTTTAGTACAGACATAACATTCTTCTGACTGGTTTTGATGTCCTGTATACTTAAGCCATTTATACCACTGATTATTGAGAGCTTGTTTGTACAGGTTTGATTCCTGCAAATCATTAACACTGGCTATTGTCTGAGTCATATTAGTGATTTTCTGACTGCCCTTGCTTCTTCTGCGTCTAAGTCGTCTCTGTCTTATGTTACAAATCTTGTGTCCCTCTGGAACTGTTCCCGCTACTATTTTTGCTATACAGTCATAGTCTATAGTGTCCTTAGGTTCAGTTCTATCATTCCCACGAGAGGCCGGAGAAGTCGATGGTGGGGAATTCTTCTGCTGTAGGTCTCCATATCTCAGCATTCGGGAGGTTGGGTTCTCTTTCCCTTCTTGGCTCGGTTTGGGGATTAGGTAATTGGGGGCTGCTTTTACTTGGGGTGCCATCCAAATCAAGTAGCCCAGCATCAGTAATATCCCCAGTAGACCTCGCCTTCCTTCTGCTCTCTTGATCTTCGGCATGCTCAGTCCCCCTCGTCTGTTCTCTTCCGCGCTGACAATTGTCTTCCCCCTCTGTCGTGTGGTGGTTTCCTGGGTCCTCAGTGGGCAATCCTTCCTCATTCTGGGGAGCTCTGATGTAATGGTTGAGATGATACCAAGTTGGGGATCCCTCTACTTGGACTGCAGTTGCTGAAGCTCTCACCACTCGATATGGTCCTTCTCGTCTCGGGGTGTTCCACTTCCTCCTGAAGACCCTCACATAGACGTAGTCACCTGGCTGGATCTGGTTTGGGACCTGGTCTGTACACCACTCCTTCTCCTTACTCTTTTCCTGTTGATAGATAACTCGATGGATTTTAGACAGTTGTTTCACATACAGTTTTATTTCATTTTCCAATACCTCCAAGTTAGGTCCCTTTTGCATGCATCTGTACAGCGGTGTAGGCATGGGCCGGCCCATTAGCATTTCATGCAGGGTTAGTTGCGTTTTGCGGTTAGTCTAGGACTATATGCCATTAAAGCAAGTGATAATGCATCTACCTGGTTCAGTTTAGTATCAGCACATATCTTATTTAGCTTGGCTTTTATCGTTCCATTCACCCTTTCTACCATCCCTTGTGATTGAGGGTGGTAAATACACTGCTCAAAAAAATAAAGGGAACACCTAAAAACACAATATAGACCTCGATGAATGAAATATTTCAGCTGAAAATCTTTATTAGACAGAGGAATGTGTTTAGAGCAAAATAACCTAAGAATGATCAATGGAAATCAAAATCATTAGCCCATTAAGGTCTGGATTCAGAATCATACTCAAAATCAAAGTGGAAAATGAGAACATAGGCTGATCCAACTTCTGTGGAAATTCTTCAAGACGATTCAAAATGAGGCTCAGTAGTGTGTGTGGCCTCCACGTGCCTGTATGCACTCCCTACAACGTCTGGGCATGCTCCTGATGAGACGACGGATGGTCTCCTGAGGGATCTCCTCCCAGACCTGGATCAGGGCATCGGTCAACTCCTGGACAGTCTGTGGTGCGACATCGCGTTGGCGGATGGTACGAGACATGATGTCCCAGTGGTGCTCGATTGGATTCAGGTCTGGGGAACGTGCAGGCCAGTCCATAGCATCAATGCCCTCGACATACAGGAACTGCTGACACACTCTGGCCACATGAGGACGAGCATTGTCATGCATGAGCAGGAACCCAGGGCCCACTGCACCAGCATATGGTCTGACAATGGGTCTGAGGATCTCATCCTGGTACCTAATGGCAGTCATGGTACCTCTGGCTAGCACGTAGAGGTCTGTGCGGCCCTCCAAGGATATGCCTCCCCAGACCATCACTGACCCACCGCCAAACCGGTCATGCTGGAGGATGTTGCAGGCAGCAGAACGTTCTCCACAGCGTCTCCAGACTCTCTCACGTCTGTCACATGTGTTCAGTGTGAACCTGCTCTCATCTGTGAAGAGCACAGGGCGCCAATGGCGAATCTGCCAACCAAGATGTTCTCTGGCAAAGGTCAATCGGGCTGCACAGTGTTGGGCTGTGAGCACAGGCCCCAATTGTGGACGTCGGGCCCTCATACCATCCTCATGCATCCTGTTTCTCACTGTTTGAGCAGAAACCTGCACATTAGTGGCCTGTTGAAGGTCGTTTTGTAGGGCTCCGGCAGTGCTCCTCCTGTTCCTCCTTGCACAAAGGACCAGATAGCGGTCCTGCTGCGGGGTTGTTGTCCTCCTGCGGCCCCCTCCATGTCTCCTGGTGTACTGGCCTGTCTCCTGGTACCTCCTCCATGCTCTGGACACTGTGCTGGGAGACACATCAAATCTTCTTGCCACAGCATGCATTGATGTGCCATCCTGGATGAGCTGCACAACCTGAGCAACTTCTGTAGGTTGCAGATACCGCCTCATGCCACCTCTAGTGGTGAGAGCACTAGCAAAATGAAAAACTAACCAAAGATCGGCCAGAAAAGATGAGGACAGGCAAATGGTCTGTGGCCACCACCTGTAAATCCATTCCTTTTATAGGGGTTGTCTTGCAAATTGTCTAATTTCCACTTGGTGGAACTTAGACAATTTACCAATAGGTGAAATTGATTCACAAATCAGTGTTGCTTCCTAACTGGACAGGTTGATATCTCAAAAGTGTGATTGACTTGGAGCTACATTGCATTGCTTATGTGTTCCCTTTATTTTTTTGAGCAGTGTACATCCTAGCCTTTGCTTTATCCCTAACTTCTGATACATTCCTTTAATAGTTTTCTCTACAAAGGCCTTACCATTGTCTGAGCTTATCAAAGATGGTATCCCAAATCTAGGGATTACTTCTCTACATAAAAATTTGATGACCGTGTCAGCACTCTGATGTTTGGCTGGAGTGGCTTCTACCCATCTACTGAATCAATCTTCCACAACCAGCATGTATCTTTTTCCTTGAATTGGCTTTATCATGTCTACGAAATCCATTGTGATGTGTTTGAATGGTCCCTCCGGAATAGGGATGTGTCCAATTGGGGTAGTTATGCCTTTTCTAGCATTGTTTTTTAAGCAGATTTCACATTTTCCTAGTACTGCATCTACCTGTGTTGTAGTTATGGTGACCAGAATCCCATTTGTGCTATTTTTCTTAGTACCTCCCCCCTTGCACAATGGTCAATACAATGCGCATCAAAAATCACTAGGGAGAGTAGGTCAACTGTTGCAACCAGGAGACCTTCATGATTTCTCCATATGCCCTGTCAGTCTTGGGAAGCCCCCCTTTGTTGCCATAGCAACCGCTCCGCATCTGATGCCGCTGCTTGGATTTCTGTTGTTATTTCTGCTGTTAATGCTAATTGTGCTGTGACTGATGAGGTTGCAGCCCTTTTGGCGGCCTCGTCTGCAGCATTGTTTCCAACTGTTTCTTTTGATTTGTCTTTTTTATGCGCTTTGCATTTGATAATTGCTACTTGTTTTGGCTGCATCCTCGCCTCTATCAGTGCCATGACTTGCTCATGATGCTGTATGGGTGAACCATCAGTCTTCTTACTTGGGATTTTCTGTTTTTTCCTATTTCTTGGAATGTGCCTCCAACACCATTGGTCCCAAGTGTTTTGACTCATAGTCAGGATTTATCAACAATGAAATATGAGGAGTAGCATGGGGCACTTTGAACTGGGTTTTGAGATATGGATTTGTTTCAATTTGTATAGCTGCACCTTGTTTCCCAATTATTATGGCTGCAGTGTTAATCTGCACATTAGGTGGTTGCTCTTTTATCCATTTGTCATTAAGCCTTTCATTGCTTTGTTCATGGTATTGCAGGGTGCCATGGTTAACTACTACATTTGTTAACTGCTTCCTGCACTTCCTGCTGCATCTGTCCTAACCAAAATGCAGTTGCTGTGCTGCCTGTTCCTAGCACTGGCATCTGCAAGGCTTTGTTGCTTATGTAAATTCCATCTGATGTGCATGAGATTCTACATCCTAACTTGCACAATGCATCTGTCCCTAATAGATTGACTGGGGTGCTATGTGATATTAATATAGGGCTGTGTATTTCTTGATTATTCACAGCTAGGGATAGATACAGGTTCTGTGGTGGAAATCAACTGTACCTTACCCGATAATCCAACCGTCTTGACAAATTGTCTTCTTGTCTTTTCTGTTTTCTCTTCTGAGATGTTTCTTTTGGTTTATGGTTTTTTATCAGTGTCTCAATCTCCTCACACATGCTTAGCTCAGAAGTGCCTTTATCTGGCCACGGAGTGGCAGAGCCGCTTGTTCTCCGATGCCATCGCTTGTTTACATCTTTAATCTTATCTTGCAACAGCGGGTGTTGCGTCATCAGTATGCTTTCTGCTGTTGGAGGGGTTGCCATTGTCCCTTGTTTGGGGCTCTCACGTCTCACTGTATCGTCTCCTCTGTTTTCTATCTTGAATAAAGCTCTTATTTGTTTCACTGCTACAGCAGGCACTCTTTCTTAATATGCAAATTCTGCCTTCAGATCTTAGTCAATTAACTGATCGTGTTTCTACTGTAATTGTCACAACTAGATTTACCAATAATGCTCCAGTCACCCCTATTTGTGGTTCATAGCCAATTTCTGGTTGTTTTGGGAACGAGCAGACTTCTCCAGTTAAATCTCCCGTCAACGATCCACACCCTGTTGTTATTATTTTCTCTAATACAGGTCCTGTGCTTATGGGGCTTCCACAAATAATTTAATAATGCACTCCACAGGAATTTTGCTCACTCTTGTTCAAATTGAGCTATCCCTCTTAATATAGTAAGATTCTGTAAGAGTGATAGCTTATTTTCATCACTTAGGATTCCACGTCAGAATAAAACTGCTCTTTCCAGAAATGGT
This sequence comes from Lampris incognitus, assembly GCF_029633865.1. Classification (NCBI taxonomy): domain Eukaryota; kingdom Metazoa; phylum Chordata; class Actinopteri; order Lampriformes; family Lampridae; genus Lampris; species Lampris incognitus. Next base: position 92,879,889 of record NC_079213.1, on the reverse strand, counting down.
CTCTAAAACCTTTTGTTTTTAGCAACAGTTTTTTCTATTATTTCCTTCAATTAATCCCTCAGCTATCTATTCTCCTGTAATGCCTTTTGTCTGTTTTACTCTTCCATCTTAACTTGCACTCGTCTCCATGTTATTACACAGAATAACATCACAAAGACTCCAAAGAGTTTCTACTCCAAATCTTGCCTGTTCGTTTATTTCTGCTCCCTCCTCTCCTGTTATCGTTTATACTAGTGTGTTATCTATAAGGGGCCTGACTCATAGGTCCTACAGTCTTGTGGAGAGAATTTTTTTTTCTTTTAGCGGTCAGGCGCCGGCTCCGTCCCAGAGTTTCTGTGGGTCATACAGGCTTACTGGGCTGGCTCGGATAACCTTGTCACCCTCCCTCTGTTTCTCTTCAGCCTTCAGAAGGGGCATCCACAGGCGCTGTCCCCTATTGGGTGTCGTGGGTCACACGTCCCTCAGTGAGAGTCAACCTGGAATGCCGCCGGCCCCTCCGTTGGTCTTACAAGACTGCGGACCGGTTTAGGGTTCAACCAGGCCCAGGCTTTTATCTACAAGCTTAATTATCTTTCAGGCTGGAGGATTCAGATACTGTATCCGGATGTACTGTTACGCCCTGATACTGTACCGTACCTGTCCCTGTTTCCCTAAACAGGCGCCTAACTCCCCTGAGCTAGGTCTTGGTGGACACGGTATCAAACGTTTCTTACTGTTCCTTGATACTGTACCATGCCCGGAGACACTGTATTTTGCAAACTATACCGTATATCCCTATATACTGTTAAACAAAATACTGTCCCGTGCCTCGTCCCTAACTTTTCCTAAGATAGACCCTTCACTCTCTACACATGTTAACCCCCCATTCAGAAGGACCCTTGTCTCTTTAATTTGTTCGTTAAATTTAGTAAGCTTTTGAAAACAGCTCTTACCGGCACAGATAATGGGCGTCTCAGCACTGATCTCCTCACAGAAATATTTATAATAAAGCAAAATATTGCTTACCTCTTAGTGGCCACTTTTCTGTGAGAAGTCCAGAGCCGGGGCCCACTCTGCGTCGAGGCAGCTTGCTTTATCCAATCCTGTTCGTGACGGCAATTATTCTCTGTGGTGGCCAGTGATACAGAGAACTTGCAAAAAAAGTAAATGAGACGAGGATCCTTCAAAATAAGACTTTTATTGACGAATCAACAAAGTCTGAGTCAGGTCTGCAGAGTGACTGAAAATCAGACAAAAGCCTCCCTGTCTTTATACCATTTACAAATCTAGTGAACAATCTACTTGCGTCGGTCAATGTCCTGCTTTTAATCAGGGACCTTGTTGATCAGGACATGTTGGCGGAGCAGGAGCCTCTCTATAGATGCAAGGATGACGTTAGGATGTCCTCAGTCAACCCCCTTTGACAGTCTAATGGTTGTGTTGATATGCTACTACTACTGCTGCTACTGTTTTCTGCATAATAATGGTTACACTTACATGATGGAATGTCACTTATCATACTTTTGAGCATAAACAAGTTTAACTTCTACTAACGTTATGTCCTAGTTATATGGCCTTGTGCTACTTGCCACAATTGCTTGCCACTCTAGTCACATGAAATGACAGATACCCACATGTGCCCTTAGATACTACCATAGAGGTTTTTAGAATACCACGGGGGGTGCGCAGTCCTCAGTAGCACTGTCTTTGCCATGACAGGTTGGTCCTAGTGGCAAGAGCTTATACCCAGGATGACCAGCAACTACTCGAACAACTATTTGTACTGGGTGGATGAGCCAACAGGGCAGAACCTGATCACAGATCTCAAAGAGGCTATTAATAGAGTTGTGCCTGCTTGGATCAGAAAGCCGGCTGAGAGGAGAGAAGAGCAATGACTCAGGGGCTGGAGGGCAGGATAATGCAACAGTGGCAAGGAATGAAGGGGATCAGGTGTGCTCAAGACAAAGAGAATGAATGACAGAGCACATTAAGCAGAGTCAAACTTGAAAGTGCAAAATAAAGCGTGAATGAGTTTGTGTGTGTGTATGTTAACTGCCTCCATCGATGCATGTAGGAATACTTTCTATCCGGGGTCAATATTCTCCGCTGTTAATGCTCTGCCTGGGATAAAGTAGAAGGTGTCTACCATGCTGAATACCAATAGCAGCATGTCTCTAAACCACTGGCAGGTCACAGTCAGCATGTCACACATACTGGACATTTCTCCAGCGATAAGATACTTAGCACAACATGGGCTGCCAGCAATAGATTGGAACAAACAAACAGGACTGTTAAGACACAACTGGGCAGATGAACAATTACTACAACATTCGGAAGGTGTTACCTATTGGAATTGTTTTCAAAATTGAAAAAAAAAGCCCTTTCCTTATAGTCCACAACGAAATACACAATTACTGAAAACGTGTAATTAGAATGCAGAGTCCCTGTTTCCAGTGGTGAGCATGTTCCAGTGTCTGTATTGGATTATAAAGAAGTGACTACATTTTTATGCAGGCTTGACTTCATAATTTACTCCAGTTAAACAAAAATCAGACTGCCACTTCAGATCAACTGTTTATACGCAGGAGAAAATCACCTCAGCTACCAGGTTTTCTTTAGACTATGGACAGTTAAGTTGCTGCACTGCAACCTGGTTAAAATAGCTGGAATAAGTTTAAATTTTGGATTTATAGCTTCAATTAAACACCGTTAATGATTTGTTATGAGAAAGTGTGCACACATTCTCAGAGTGGAAATCTTTGTGCTAACAGACCACAGTTGGATTGAAATAATGGAAGTGCTAACAGCTAAATGATGACTGCAGTGGTGTGAGTAAGAGCCCAAGGGCTGCTGTGTGAGAAAGAGAGAAAGGAGAGACGAAATAAAGGGAGGAAATGGCAGAGGGTGAAAAATGAACAACAGTGGCCTAAAAGAGAGAAAGACAAAACCGGAGAAACAAAGACAAATTGAAGATTGAGGGAGGTGGTCATAAGGTGAACTCTATGCCAAGTGATGGTGTTCTGTGAACCAACTGTGCCTGCACAACCACATGTATTACTACTGAACTGTAACCCCCCCCACCCCACCCATTTCAATTCTTCCTCTCAGCTTTACAACTACGTACATCTTCTTCTTTTGGCTTGTTCCCTGTTTGTTAGGGATCACCACAGCAGATTTTACAGTTTCCATTGGTACCCTGTGAGGGCACAACACCAGTGGCGGTCCTTGACATATCCCATATGCAGCCATGACCGATCCAGTATGGTCTTGTCAATCCACATAATGAGTTGTCAAAATTTTATGTCAGATGTCCTTCCTGACACAACCACTAACCCTATGGATGGGGTCACAGGTAAAGTGTTGGATCCCATCCCAGTGTTCACGGACTTGCACCCATGCCTGTCGCCAGAACAAACGACTACTACTACTTTCGGCTGGTCCTGTTAGGTCGCCACAGTGGATCATCCATTTCCATTTCTTCTTGTCTTCTGCATTTTCTTCTGTCACACCAGCCACCTGCATGTCTTCCCTCACCACATCCATAAATCTCCTCTTTGGCCTTCCTCTTTTCCTCTTCCCTGGCAGCTCCATATTCAGCATCCTTCTCCCAATATGCCCAGCATCTCTCCTCCACACATGTCCAAGCCATCTCAATCTTGCCTCTCTTGCTTTGTCTCCAAACCGTCCAACTTGAGCGGTCCCTCTAATATAATGGTTGCCAATCCTGTCCATCTTCCTCACTCCTAGCGAAAATCTTAGCATCTTCAACTATGCCACCTCCACTTCCAGCTCTGCCTCCTGTCTTTTCATCAGTGCCACTGTCTCCAAACCATATAACATAGCTGGTCTCACAACCATCTTGTAAACCTTCCCTTTAACTCTTGCTGGTACCCTTCTGTTGCAAATCACTCCTGACACTCTTCTCCAACCACTCCACCCTGCCTGTACTCTCTTCTTCACCTCTCTCCTGCACTCCCCATTACTTTGGACAGTTGACCCTAAGTATTTAAACTCATGTGCCTTCGTCACCTCTACTCCTTGCATCCTCACCATTCTGCTGTCCTCCCTCTCATTCACACATAGGTATTCCATCTTGTTCCTACTGACTTTCATTCCTCCTCTCTCTAGTGCATCCCTCGACCTCTCCAGGCTCTCCTCAACCTGCCCCTACTCTCGCAACAGATCACAATGTCATCCGCGAACATGATTGTCCATGGAGACTCCTGCCTGATCTTGTCCGTCAACCTGTCCATCAAGAAAGGGCTCAGAGCCGATCCTTGATGTAATCCCACCTCCACCTTGAACCCATCTGTCATTCCAACCACACACCTCACCATTGTCACACTTCCCTCATACATATCCTGCACCACTCCTACATACTTCTCTGCAACTCCCGACTTCCTCATACAATACCACACCTCCTCTCTCGGCACCCTGTCATATGCTTTCTCTAAATCCACAAAGACACAATGTAACTCCTTCTGGCCTTCTCTATACTTCTCAATCAACATTCTCAAAGCAAACATCACATCCGTGGTGCTCTTTCGTGGCATGAAACTATACTGCTGCTCGCTAATTGTCACCTCTCCTCTTAACCTAGCTTATATTACTCTTTCCCATATCTTCATGCTGTGGCTGGTCAACTTTATACCTCTGTAGTTGCTACAGTTCTGCACATCGCCCTTGTTCTCGAAAATCGGTACCAGTGTGCTTCTTCTCCACTCCATCCTCTCACTTTCCAAGTTTGTGTTAAACAATCTAGTTAAAAACACCACTGCCATCTCTCTTAAACATCTCCATGCCTCCACAGGTATGTCATTAGGACAAACTGCCTTTCATCTCTTCATCCTCTTCATTGCTTCCCTCACTTCCTCCTTGCTAATCCACCACACTTCCTGATTCACTATCCCCACATCATCCAACCTTTGCTCTCTCTCTCTCTCATTTTCTTCATTCATCAGTCCCTCAAAGTACTCCTTCTGCCTTCTCAGCACACTCTCCTCGCTTGTCAGCACACTTCTATCTCTATCCTTGATTGCCCTAACTTGCTGCACATCCTTCCTAGCTTGGTCCCTCTGTCTAGCCAATCGGTATAAGTCCTTTTCTCCTTCCTTAGTGTCTAACCTCTCATACAACTCACCATATGCCTTTTCCTTTGCCTTTGCCACCTCTCGCTTCACTTTACACTGTCACCTTGTACTCCTGTCTACTTTCTTCATCTCTCTGACTATCCCATTTCTTCTTTGCCAACTTCTTCCTCTGTATAATTTGCTGTACTTCCTCATTTCACCACCAAGTCTCCTTGTCTTTCTTCCTCTGTGCTGATGACACACCAAGTACCTTTCTAGCTGTCTCCCTCACTATTTCTGCAGTAGCTGCCCAGCCATCCGGCAACTCTTCCCTACCACTCAGTGCCTGTCTTAACTCCTCCCTGAACTCCACACAACAGTCTTCCTTCTTCAACTTCTACCATTTGATCTTCGGCTCTGCCTTCACTCGCTTCCTCTTCTTGGTCTCCAAAGTCATCCTACAGACCACCATCCGATGCTGTCTAGCTATGTTCTCCCCTGTCACCACCTTGCAGTCTCCAATCCCTTTTAGAGTGCGCCTTCTATTTAAGATATAGTCCACCTGTGTGCACATTCCTCCACTCTTGTACATCACCCTGTTTTCCTCCCTCTTCTTGAAATATGTATTCACCACAGCCATTTCCATCCTTTTTGCAAAATCCACCACCATGTCCTTCCACATTTCTCCCCTTGACACCATACCTACCCATCACCTCCTCATCACCTGTGTTCCCTTCACCAACATGCCCATTTGAAGTTCGCTCCAATCGCCACTCTCTTCCCCTTTGGTATCCTCTCCATCACGTCATCCAACTCACTCCAGAATTCTTCTTTCTCTTCTATCTCACACCCAACTTGCGGGGCATATGCACTGATAACATTCAGCAATACACCTTCGATTTCCAGCATCATACTCATCAATCTGTCTGACACTCTCTTCACCTCCAGCACACTCTTGACATAGACTTCCTCCAGAATTACTCCTACCCAATTTCTCCTCCCATTCGCACCATGGTAGAAGAGTTTGAACCCACCTCCGATACTCCTAGCCTTACTCCCCTTCCACCTGGTCTCTTGCACACACAGTATGCCTACCTTTCTTCTTTCCATCATGTCAGCCAGCTCTCTCCCTTTACCAGTCATAGTGCCAACATTCAAAGTTCCAACTCTCACCTCCACATGCCTACCCTTCCTCCTCTCTAGCTGCCTCTGGACATGCTTTCCCCCTCTCCTTCTCCTTCGCCCAAAAGTAGCATAGTTTCCACCAGCACCCTGCTGGTTAACAGTACCGGTGGCGGTCGTTGGTAACCCGGGCCTCGACCGATCCGGTATGGAAATCTTATTTATGACCCGCATATTTGATTTGGCAAAGATTTTACGCTGGATGCCCTTCCTGACGCAACCCTCCCCATTTATCCGGGCTTGGGACCAGCACTAAGAGTGCATTGGCTTGTGCATCCTGAGTGGCTGGGTTTGTCACCAGAACTAACTATACATACAGAATTTTTTTTAAAAGAATAGTAGGCAGTCTCCTGCACTTAGTAGTTTTTTTTAATGTATGTCGCCAGAACTAACTACGTACATAAAAAAAACCAAAACCTACGAAGTGCAGGAGACTGCCCACTATTCTTAACTAAAAAAGAAGTATCAGGGATTTTAAAGCCGCGAACTGCGAATTTTCTTATTATTCTATTCATCTGGAACTTGACAATATGACAGTGCTGCTAGACAATCAATATTACAGTAGATCAATGTTCTAATACATTTCGATGTAGGAGGCAGAGAGAAATATGCCTGTTGCAACTGATTTTCTTGAACTACAAACAAGGTGTAGCAGCTATTGTTGCTCCTCAGCCATAAACCCACCAGTAAATAACCCGCACCTATGTAAACATGGGATCCTCGGACCAAAACTAATGCAGGGTTTTATAAACTTCTTGATACTTCTTGTAGATGTTGGAGAGGTGGGTTTGTTGAGAGAATGGAATGGAGAGAACTGTGGTTGTTTGGGACGACTGGTAAAGTGAAAGGATCTAGCATTAATTTATTATGCAAGCTTTGCTGTCAAGCTATAAGGAGGAATATAGTCCATTAATATTGTAGCGAATTCGGGGGACAACGCAACCACAGTAATTGCCGCGGCCGGGAAGCGAACCCGTATCGCCCGTACCGCAGGAGGCATCGCTAACCGCTCGACTAAAGGGTCACACCCGCCAGTTGGCGTGTCTACTTATCCATCCACGTTACACTACCCCCCTCCTTCGGAAAGCGCGTCCCCGCGCTTAAACATATAAGCTTCTTCACGCCTCATACGATTCCGATGGTCTTACGGTCGCCCCATCCCACTTCTGACGTCAGTGTAGCGAATTTGGGGGGCAACGCAACCACAGGAACTGCCGCGGCCGGGAAGCGAACCCGTATCGCCCGCACCGCAGGGGACATCGCTAACCGCTCGTCTGAAGGGTCAGACCCGCCAGCCAACGGCCAGCGTGTCTGCATATCCATGCACGTTACACTATGTTGTATAGTTATGTTAGAGAAGATGAGTTTATTCGAGGATTTGTGGAGGGGAGCACTTTTATTGTGATTGGGGAAGGAGGGAGGGTGATGTTGGATTTTGGTTAAATAGCATAGTGTGTATGGTATATGTGTATTTTTGGTTTTGGTTTTTTTTTAAATTATTATTTGGTGGGAGGTCTGTAGGCTGGAAGCCATGCCAAAGCCTAGTTACCTCACTATTTTCTGTCTTGTCTACCTGTGTTTTGTTGTGGATTTTCCTTTATCCTTTTAATGGGCTCTTGCCCCAGCAACCTCTGGGGAGAATAATCATCGGACAAATATTAAAGCAAACAGAGAATCTTTAATGCATCTGCAGATGGAGAGACATAAGGCCACACAGAGGTTCGTCTGTGAGGATATGCTTTGCCCCTGAGCTGGAGATAGTGGTTTTTTATAGAACAGTCCGTCGCGTCATACACTATGTTTCCTGCATCAACTAAGGTGTAATCTTACAAAGGAATGCAGGAAACATCTACGTTAATCACGTTCTGTGCCTCGTGAGTGTCTGTAAGTTCGTTACACTTATCTTTGCTGTACCAGGCCGTTCCAGGGATGCGGCAACGGGGAGGCAAGCATGATGACAGTTGCTATGTGGCCCCATGGAAGGTACGCATGAGAACAATGGGTATGTGTGTCTGCAGTGAGTGAGAAGTTTTATACACACAGAGAAGTGGAAAACTACAGAGTACATACAGAGTGCATATGGAGTACATTTTGTACTCCACAGTTTTAATTTTAATTCTTATCCTCACTGATTCTATAGAGTTCGATGGGTGTGTGAAATATTTTATTTCTCAGTTGGTTTAATATATGTATGCTGTATTTTAAATGTTTTTTTCTATAAAATCAAAGAAAAAAAAAAAAGCTTCTTCAAAACACATCGTAAAACTGTTCTGCGGTAATATTAAATTGTTTGTCCAACAAAAGCAAGGCATCATGTTTCAATCATTTTTCCTGCTGGAGTTGTTTCCAACATGAATGTGTTTGCCACTGCACCAAGTGTTTGTCCAACCCAGTCAACAAAATTCAAAAGTGTAATACGGAAATTGGGAAGTGTCTTCAACCATGGCAAAGATGCTGGTTAGTATTATGTAAACCTGACTCCATAATCATGATGGATAAAATAACAATTTATCAAGGGTCAGCTTAAATATCATACAGGTATTATGATATAATATCAAATTTCAGCTTTAATTTCATACTGGTATTATGATATAATATTGAATTTCAGCTTAAATATCATACATGTATTATGATATAATATCAAATTTCAGCTTTAATATCACACCTGGTCTGGTGTCTGAGCCAGAGGCAACTTTCTGGACCTTCCTGACTGGTTTGGATAGCTTCCTTTCTTTGGACCGGTCTGCTGGCCTCTGTTCTCTCTGCTGTTGGTGCCTGGATCTGGGGCTTTCTGTACACAAATCAAACATAGGAATGAGCCACCGGCATCAGCGGGATAACCATGAATGTAAATAGAGGGATAGTAAACAAATACTTCTGCGTGGTATAAACAAATGAAATCAAACCAGAGCTGTTGGATGAAACACAGACTTTAAGCTCCGTTTAAAAAAGGCCCTGAAATTGGAAGCCAAATGATATGTGCAAGACATTTTTGTAAATGTAATTCTTGGCATGCTCAATTCTTCAATATAAAACAGCTGCTGATGGATTTGGCCACTGACACACAAATTTTGTGGGCTCCGGGCTGATTTACTATGGTGAACCAGCAGGACTTCGTTTTTTGTTTTTTGTTTTGCTCCCAAGACTTAAATCAGTAAGGCTACCAAAAAACAAACAAACAAACAAACAAACAAACAAAAAACACAATATGTACAAGATGGGCATGAATATTTTATGTTGTTTTGAGAGAAAACTTTTTTCATTTTGTTTTACAAGTTACAGAAATAAAATATAAAATCTTTTTTTCCATTGTCCCTCAGTGTTATTTGAGTTATAACTCAGCCACTGAGGACTCACAAGCCAGTGCATTCTTAGTGCTAGTCCCAAGCCCGAATAAATGGGGAGGGTTGCTTCAGGAAGGGCATCCGGCATAAAATCTTTGCCAAATCAAATATGCGGATCATAAATAGGATTTCCATAATGGATCGGTCGATTGCCTTCTCGTGCCGGATCCCACCTTTCATTACATCTGTCCAAAAATTAAATAACCTAATTAAATCAAGAAATATGGCTGACATCTGGAGACTACAACACCCAACGGACAGAGACTATTCGTTTTTCTCTCACGTTCATAAGTCATACGAGAATTGATTATTCTCTAGTGGACGCAAAATTAGTATCTAATATTGATCACACTAAGTATCACAACATATTAATATCAGATCATAGTCCAGTATCACTAAAACTGAAGCTGGATTTGCCCAAACAAAGTTATTATTGGCGCTTTAACCCATGGTTGCTCACAGACCAAGGATTTATTAAGTATATGACTGCATGATTCAAGGAGTTCCTTGACACTAATGATAGTGGGGAGGTGTCAGGTTCCATACTCTGGGAGACCCTCAAAGTAGTAGTGAGGGGTTATATAATTTCGTTTGAAGCCTCCAAAAAAAGGGAACAGTGTCATCAGTTGGTGGAGATTGAGAATATACTCCAAACTCTTGAACAGTCCTACAGGAACTCTCTTCTAAAAGATTATAATAAGATCTTGAAGTTAAAATACGAGTGGAACTGTATTCTCAGTGCAAACATTAGCAAACTCTTACTCAAGCTCAGACAGAGACATTTTGAGTTGGGTGACAAACTGGAGAGGTTGTTGGCCAGACAATTAAAGGGGGCGCAGGTGAGCCATGCAATTCACAAAATTAAATCCAAAACAGGTGATTTGTTAATTAACCGTAGAGAAATAAACAACCGATTTAAAGAATTTTATTCAGAATTATACACCGCTAAGTCTCAGGTCACTAGTGCAGACTTTGCCGGCTTCTTCGACTCTCTTAATTTGCCAAAACTGGATGAGTCAGCTAGGTTAGAATTAGATTCAAATTTTTCAGAGAGTGAATTAATAGAGGCAATTAAAACGTTTCCCTCTGGTAAAGCACCAGGCCCAGATGGGTTTAGTTGTGAATTTTACAAGGCATTTCATAAGACACGTGCCCCACTTTTACTCAGGATGATTAGCGACTCCATTAAAAATAATAGATTGCCTAAGTCCCTATACGAGGCAAATATATGTATTTTGTTAAAAAAAAGGTAAGGAGGAAACAGAACCCGGAAGTTACACACCCATCACTCTCCTCAACTTTGGTCAAAAGTTGGTTACAAAAATACCAGCCAACAGATTGGGGAGGCATATTTCATCAATTATACACCCTGATCAAACAGGGTTTATCCCAGGTAGATTCTGATTTTGCAGTGTACGTAGGCTTCTGAACAATTTATACACCAACCAGGTCGGGGACTCTGGAGCGGCCATCTTGTCCCTCAATGCTGAAAAGGGATTTGATCAGATAGAGTGGCCCTATATGTTTGAAACACTTCAAAGATTTAGGTTTGGGTATTCCTTTATTGCATGGGTCAAAATGCTGTATCTCTGCCTATCATCCTGTATCCTTAGCAATAGTGACAGATCTGGGCCTTTTGACTTACAATGTGGGGTCAGACAGGGGGATCCTCTCTCTCCCTTACTTTTTGACATAGCCCTTGAGCCCCTTGCAATAGGAATTAGGAATCATTCCAGTATCAGAGGTATTCAGATAGGAAACCTGAAAAGCCGCGTGAGCCTTTATGCTGGTGATACATTGGTATCTCACTGACCCAGAAACTTCTGTTCCTCCCTTGTTAGATTTTGTTAAATAATTTGGCAAACTCTCTGGTTACACAATTAATTGGGGTAAGAGTGAGTTCATGCCACTATCGGACAGTATAGATTCAGATTTCCTTAATGCTTTACCATTTAAACTAAAGCATGATCATGTGACATATCTAGGGCTCATAATACCACGAAATCCCAAACTGTTATTTAAACTCAATTATGCCGATATGCTCACAAAGCTTAAATTGAACATGGAGAAGTGGAGGATTCTGCCATTGTCTATGGTGGGGCGTATCAATGCAATTAAGATGGTGTCTCTCCCCAGATTTTTGTACTTATTTCAGAATCTGCCAATCTTTCTGATGTCATACTTATTTAAGAAACTGGACTCTATTATCTTTCCATTTGTTTGGGGATATAAAGCTCATCGCATAGCTAAAGCACATCTGCAAAAGCCAATAAGGGGGGGAGGCTTAGGCCTTCCTGTATTTAAGAACTATTATTGGGCAGCCAATGTAAGGGCTTTGATTTATTGGCAATGGGGATTCCCAGATAAGGCATCTCAGAAAGGAGACAATTCCCCCTTGTGGCTAAGCATCAAAACTATAGCAGTAAAAAACTCTTCTCTTTGTACTCTGCTTTTTTCCAAGACAGAATGCCCTGATAAACTGATTGGTAATAATTTTATTCTAAGAAACTCTCTTAGGATTCTGAATCAGATCAGAAGTGTTAGCAAACTGCCTAATGTCTCAATATACACTCCTATATGTAATAACAATTTCTTTTTGCCATCTCAGACGGATGGGGCATTTGCAGTCTGGAGGGACAGGGGTATTGTGACCCTTGGAGATTTATATATAGATAAAAAGTTTGGATCATTTAATCAGTTGAAAACAAATTTTAACATTCTTAACTCCCACTTCTTTCATTATCTCCAAATTAGGCATTATGTCAAAGACAAAATTCCAAATTTTGAAAACAGGCCAGAGAGTTGCCCATTCTATGACCTCCTGCAACTTCCTCCGGACTCCAAACATCTGATATCTCGCTTTGTGTGTCTTTCTACCACCTCTGTATCTACTAACCATCTGAAGGAAGCCTGGTCCACTGGGCTGAATCTTGGAAGTGTCTGACGACATTTGGAATAAAGGTTTGACTAGAATTCAAACTTGCTCGATCAATGTCAGATATAAACTGATCCGACTCAAAGTCATCCATAGATTCCACTATTCAAAGACCAAACTACACAAAATTTACCCATCTGTTTCTCCATTGTGTGATAGATGCATAGTTGAAGAAGGTTCTCTTGCACATCTTTTTTGGCTCTGTCCTCACTTATACAAATTTTGGTGTGAAATATTCCAGTAGTTCTCCAGAGTCTATGAATGGGACATTCCTCCTCATCCAGAACTGGCCCTCTTTGGATGCTCAGAGTCTGTGTTAAGCTATACACATGAGGAACAATCGCCATTGATGGTTGGCATGGTAGCTGCCAAGAAAATGATCCTAACAGATTGAAAATCACCTACACCCCCCTGCTTTCAGAAATGGCTCAATGCAACATGTCTGTGAATGTTCTCATTCATCCAGGTCATTGTTATCCAAAAGAATTGAATCAAGTGCAACTGGACTTGGTATATATCCGTGAAGACGTTTCGCCTCTCATCCAAGAGGCTTCATCAGTTGGCCACGCATATCAATAGCTTTGATAACAACTCCAAAGAGGATAAATATCAGAGTTTCCTCACCAGCCAGTCAGACTAGCTTGGTCTAGTCAGAAAGGCACGAACTGATAAAGGACAGACGTCTTCGTGGATATATAGCAAGTCCAGTTGCACTTGATTCAATTCTTTTGGATAGCTCAATACAACGTTGTCTTCGGGAGAGGGGCGGAGTCAGCTTGTGTTCGTCACATGAACACGTCTCTGTGTGTGTCGGAAAAAACAGTGGTTCGGCCTGGAGTCGCCTTGTCACGAAAGTGGGGAGGCGTCTCCTTCGAGACTGCCGGCCGGGGAGATGCAGTTGGCGAACGCACACAGTACGAGGGTGGGAGTTTCAACTAAAAATAGGGATCGATTGGCCACTAAATTGGGAGAAAAAGGGAAAAATCAGAAATAAATGTATAAGAAAAAAAGAGAAAAGAAATGGCTCAATGAAATGATCATAATCATGCAGATGGAGAGAATACGCTTCCATAAATCTAAAGCACCCAATAGATTCCTGAGCATATGGGGTCCATTCATTGACTATCTAAAAGAAAAATAATTTTTAATTACAGTCTGTAATGATGCAACCCGGTACTCTTTACCTTTTATCTGTACTCTTGTAATACCTGTGTGATTTCTTGAAAACTGCTGTGAACCAAGTTATATTATATACCTATATAAGCCTGCAGCTTTTTTTTCTCCTCCTTTTTGTTGTTTTTGTTTTTTGTCTGTTATCTTTTGTTTTGTTTTATCTTGTGTATGTCTTGAATATAGAACCGAAAAACTGAAAGAAAAAATCCATTGTTTTGCTGTAATATTCATCAAGGGCACACTAACGTTAAGAGTTTGGATAGGGTGCAACAGCCAGGATAACTCTGTATTCTGGTCCAGGTGACGCTACTGCTTCTTTCTGGATTTTAGCTGTAGGCATATTGGCAGTAACACCACTGTGTATTCCAGTACACGTAACAAAAAATGTCCTGATGCATGCTCAATAATCCAGGTACGGAATTCACAGAAAGTTGAATCAGTTCATCTGGACACAACGTTTTATTAGGAGAAATGTTTCATCACTCATCTAAGTCACTTCTTCAGTCTAAACTGACTGTGGGTATCCGCACCCTTATAAATATTACAGTTACATAATGACCGAACCAACGATCAGTGTCACATGAAAATGACCATGACCATTAACTAGAGTTACAATGGCCATGTGTACTATTCACAGAGGATTGGGGAATAGTTGCAATCACAGCATTGTAAGATGGCAACAGATGTACTCTTACCCCCAACCCCCCCCCACAGTTCAGGGATGGTCGTTCCCTCTTCACATAGATGGCCTCTTTGACTCCCTGTTCCAACCAGCGTTCCTTCATTTCAAGGATGATTCCTATGTGTGAACGAAGGGGTCGCCCCAAAGTTCTACAAGCCATGGCCAGTTCCATACACCATTAGAAAGAAAGTGGAGACTGAGTTGGAAAGGCTCACAAAGCAGGGCATAACTGAGCCTGTTAAATTTGCAGAATGGGCAGTACCCATTGTGCCCATACTTAAGCCTGACCATTCAGTGCGTATCTGTGGAGACTACAAGCTCACGGTCAATATAGTCTTCCAGACTTAAACAATATCCAATACCAAAATTGGAAGATTTGTTTGAAAAGCTGTCAGGGGGTAAACATTTAGCAAACTGGGCTGTTAAGACAGGCACTGGGTGGTAGTGAAGAGTTGCCGGATGGCTGGGCAAGCACTGCAGAAATAGTGAGGGAGACAGCTAGGAAGGTACTTGGTGTGTCATCAGCACTGAGGAAGAAAGACAAGGAGACTTGGTGGTGGAATGAGGAAGTACAGCAAATTATACAGAGGAAGAGGTTGGCAAAGAAGAAGTGGGATAATCAGAGAGATGAAGAAAGCAGACGGGAGTACAAGAAGACGCAGCATAAAGCAAAGAGGGAGGCGGCAAAGGTAAAGGAAAAGGCGTAGGGTGAGTTGTATGAGATGTTAGACACTAGGGAAGGCGAAAAGGACTTGTACCGATTGGCTAGACAGAGGCACCGAGCTGCGAAGGATGTGCAGCAAGTTAGATAGAGATGGAAATGTGCTGACGAGCGAAGAGAGTGTGCTGAGAAGGTGGAAGGAGTACTTTGAGGGACTGATGAATGAAGAAAATGAGAGAGAGAGAGAAGGTTGGACGATGTAAGGATAGTGAATCAGGAAGTGCAGTGGATTAGCAAGGAGGAAGTGAGGGAAGCTATGAAGAGGATGAAGAGTGGAAAGGCAGTTGGTCCTGATGACATACCTGTGGAGGCATGGAGATGTTTAGGAGAGATGGCAGTGGGGTTTTTAACTAGATTGTTTAACACAATCTTGGAAAGCGAGAGGATACCTGAGGAGTGGAGAAGAAGCACCCTGGTACCAACTTCGAGAACAAGGGCGATGTGCAGAACTGTAGCAACTACAGAGGTGTAAAGTTGACCAGCCACAGCATGAAGATATGGGAAAGAGTAATATAAGCTAGGTTAAGAGGAGAGGTGATGATTAGCGAGCAGCAGTATGGTTTCATGCCACGAAAGAGCACCACAGATGTGATGTTTGCTTTGAGAATGTTGATTGAGAAGTATAGAGAAGGCCAGATGGAGTTACATTGTGTCTTTGTGGATTTAGAGAAAGCATATGACAGGGTGCCGAGAGAGGAGGTGTGGTATTGTATGAGGAAGTCGGGAGTTGCAGAGAAGTATGTAGGAGTGGTACAGGATATGTGTGAGGGAAGTGTGACAATGGTGACATGTGCGGTTGGAATGACAGATGGATTCAAGGTGGAGGTGGGATTACTTCAAGGATCGGCTCTCAGCCCTTTCTTGTTTGCAATGGTGATGGACAGGTTGACGGACGAGATCAGGCAGGAGTCTCCGTGGACTATGAGGTTCGCGGATGACATTGTGATCTGTAGCAAGAGTAGGGTGCAGGTTGAGGAGAGCCTGGAGAGGTCGAGGGATGCACTAGAGAGAGGAGGAATGAAAGTCAGTAGGAACAAGATGGAATACCTATGTGTGAATGAGAGGGAGGACAGCAGAATGGTGAGGATGCAAGGAGTAGAGGTGACGAAGGCACATGAGTTTAAATACTTAGGGTCAACTGTCCAAAGTAACGGGGAGTGCAGAAGAGAGGTGAAGAAGAGAGTGCAGGCAGGGTGGAGTGGGTGGAGAAGAGTGTCAGGAGTGATTTGCAACAGAAGGGTACCAGCAAGAGTTAAAGGGAAGCTTTACAAGATGGTTGTGAGACCAGCTATGTTATATGGTTTAGAGACAGTGGCACTGATGAAAAGACAAGGAGGCAGAGCTGGAGGTGGCAGAGTTGAAGATGCTAAGATTTTCACAGAGTGACGAAGATGGACAAGATTAGGAACGATTATATTGGAGGGACTGCTCAGGTTGGACAATTTGGAGACAAAGCAAGAAAGGCAAGATTGAGATGGCTTGGGCATGTGTGGAGGAGAGATGCTGAGTTTATTGGGAGAAGGATGCTGAATATGGAGCGGCCAGGGAAGAGGAAAAGAGGAAGGCCAAAGAGGAGGTTTATGGATGTGGTGAAGGAGGACATGCAGGTGGCTGGTGTGACAGAGGAAGATGCAGAAGACAGGGAGAAATGGAAATGGATGATCCGCTGTGGCGACCCCTAACGGGAGCAGCCGAAAGTAGTAGTAGTAGATACTTAAATGTTCAATGTTGAGACATTTGGCTCATACTGGAAGCTTTTTCTCCTCCCTTACGAAATATATTGACTTTATGTCCTTGTCAGTCACAGTCCTCTTGCTCCTCTGACGTGTAACAGGGACCCTACAAAACAAGTGAATCACATCATTTACACTACGACAACTATAATTATCATCATTGTCAAGCTGCAGTTAATGGCTGTACAAATACATGGAGATGCAGGACATGTCATCTGAAGAGGATGTACCGTCAATACTGCATACAAACCGCTGCTGCTGCTGCAGAGCAGAGGGACTCAATTAAAGGAAGACGACAGCATATTCGACTTGGAGATAACGAAGGCTTTATTTACAATTTCAAAGTTCATTTTAGTTAACAAATATATACTATGTACACATTTGCAAAGTCGACAGTGTTTGTTTTACAACAACTGTTCAGGCTACAGTGAACTGTGAGTCAGACTGAACAGAGGACTGTTGTAACTATTTACACCCGTAAAGAATTGTACAAGTCTTCAAGCGCACTTGAACACACCGTTATAAATACTCATCAACATATTAAGAGATGGAAAAGGGACTTTTATAATCTACGTGGGTTAATTTGATTATCATCATTTGTGCACATCTTTAAAAAAAAATCAATTCCAAGGATCAAATTATACAATCTTTTGCAGGTTTAAGGTGACGCTACTTCATGGTATAGATTTAGGATACACTCTTTTTTGTCCCCCTTTCCTGGAGAAAACTGATCTCAGAGCAGCCCCACATTACATCAGAACAGGTTCAAGCTACACCGTGATTTTCTCTCTAATGTTATTTACAAACTACAGTAAAAGGCTGAGCCATTTGGTCCATACATATTCAATAATATGTATGACCAAATACTGCATAGTTACAAATGGAACCAGAACTTCCACCTACAATCAACTCAACAGGACAGTCCTACAGGGTATACAATAAAGCCTCGTGGAAAACAGTTCTTAGGTAAAAAACATGTCACCATTTACAGTTATGTACACCTACGGATCAGACACCGAGTCGTACAGCATTGGAGAGATTGGTATCAAAAGGTACATTTAAAGACCGGGTTTCACAACAGATAAGGTTACAGTTTAATCATCCAACCTAGCCGCTAGTAAAACAGACACTGGCGGGAAGACTTACTATGCCAAAAAAGAAAAGTCTCTTATTCCCACTGTTTTAAGGTCACTTGCGCTAAAAACTGACAGCACAGATTAACAAGCATTGCCACACATGCTAAAATAACTTCAAACACATCACAGTATTAATCTTGGTTCAATGTAGTGAAGACAATGGGGACCAAAACTAAGCCCTTGGACGTTGTTGACCAATCCAAATGTCTGGACAACCACATCAATCCATGACTCAAACAGGCCACGGTGTGAGCTCTGCCACTGTGTACGTATGGATTGGAGAGTTCTAGCTGTTTCTTGATACAGTCCGTCAATAACATGAATCAGCTCGAGTCTACACCGAGGCAAGAATGATGTCAATCAGAGGCAAATTAACATTTAGGGTCTGAGTCACTGGTTTGGAAACCATTAGCAATGCAAACATCTATCGGCTGAGTCAAGGAAAGGCAAATCCATCCATCCATTGTCTTAACCGCTTATTCTGCTCTCAGGGTCGCGGGGATGCTGGAGCCTATTCCAGCAGTCATTGGGCGGCAGGCGGGGAGACACCCTGGACAGGCCGCCAGGCCATCACAGGGCGCACACGCACGCACGCAAACACACACACACACACATTCATTCCTAGGGACAATTTAGTACTGCCAATTCGCCTGACTTACATGTATTTGGACTGTGGGAGGAAACCGGAGCCCCTGGAGGAAACCCATGCAGACATAGGGAGAACATGCAAACTCCACACAGAGGACGACCCGGGATAACCCACCAAGGTTGGACTACCCCAGGGCTCGAACCCAGGACCTTCTTGCTGTGAGGCGACCGTGCTAACCACGGTGCCACCGTGGGAAAGGCAAATGGGTTTTTAAAAAAAACAAAAAGAAAAATTATTCTTATACCTAAAAATAAGAGTTGGATTAATAAGGCAGAAATTGAGATTGATATAATGAATTAGAGGGAGGTGTTGTCCTTAAAGTGTCAATGACACAAAGGTAGTACATACCAGTTTAAGAAGAGACATTCAAAGGAAATAGGTCCAAAGGAAGAGGAGACATCAACTAAGGTCTTTATTACATGACCATGTGATCACTGTATGGAGTCTCTGATTCTTCATTTGACTACTAAACCTAAAAAGAGGCACTTAAACAAAGTGGTGAAAGACTACTAGCAATCATATTGCAATATATATATATATATATATATATATATATATACACACACACACACATTCTGAATGCTGTTTTGAACTGGCTGCTTGCTATTTACAGCACCAGCAGAGTGTTAAGTGTTGGGCTGACAGTAAAGCAACGCTTATACGTTGTCATTCAACTGCCAGTACGCAATGTTGCCCAAACGTTTTGCTGCAGCATTCTTTCCAACGATAACAGACATGGGAGCAAGACAACCATGGTCAACAACCAGCCAACATTTTCTGGTAGTTTCTCTAGAAATAAATGGACCACCTGTGACTGGTTTCTTGAATTTCTGGTACTGTGTAGGGGTGGCAAGTCAGGCTTGAATCCAGCATGTTGATACGAAATAATGATTCTAATACTATTAGGTAGAGCCTACTGTCATTTCAGTGGTGACTGACAGGACAATTTTAGACATAAAAAAGGAGGTTTAGAGCATAGTTTCAGTTAATTACTATTTTCATATTTAAATAATAAATAAAAAGTTAATTTGCTTTCTCTTTTCTGTTCCAATTACATTCCTCTTTCCTCCTATACAATGTATTGCTATGTCCACATACATATTTGTTTGTGCTTTAGTAATTTCATTAGGTTTGCTTTACAAAATATTAGAATATTCTTTTTCTACATGTTCTGCGAGATAACTTAGATATTTAAATGTTCATTTCTAATCTAATCAAAATTTTTTCAAACAATAAATATTACAATTCAGAAGGAAAAATTACAGTAATATGTTCTCCATGATTCCCCAACATTTTCATATGCTCTTTCATTGCCATTGTTTGGATGGCTCCATAAAAACGGACTAAAAAGCAAACCTACCCTCCTATTGCTCCAGTGGACATTACAATAGCGTTTGTCAAGGAACAATCATTTTAGCAGCATTGATGAACCTATGATGCTGTCAAGTGGCACAGTCCATTCTGTTTAAAAGTCCACTCACTCTCCAGCCAGTAGTTATTGAGGAACCAGCTCTGGAGGTAAGACTTGTAACAAGCAGATATTAAGGTGTAAGAAGGCTGGATTGATCAAGAGGTGTTTTGTGTGCAAGACAGGGTGCATGGTCACAATTCATCTGCTACCAGCTGGAGTGTACTTAGCAAATTCCACAATGACCATGTCAGAGAGAAATATTTAACTAGGAGTTATTAGCTGAGAGGTAATGGCTGGGAATGAAGGCATCTGGAGGTTGCTGTTGGCACATCAGCTATTGGAAGACCAGGTGGTGGTAGGTTGGCTGGAGGTTATAGGGATGAGAAAAGCCTGGAGATCGAGCTAGTGGCTAAGTTCAAATCCCAGGCTGAAATCTCTCATGAAAGGGCAGCTCTTTTGGCTCTCTTGTCATAGATTTGAGTCAAAACGTCTGCAGTGTCTTTCAGCAATGCATCAAAGACGCTGTTTGCAAGTTGCATCTTGACAAACAGCTCATCTTCATCATAGTTGACCCACTGAGCCTCCTCCTCATGGAGCTCCTGAACCTGAAAGCCAGAACCTGATTTGTTAATACTGTAGCAGATATGAAAAAATACTATTTGTGCAAATTACAAACACATGGAATAAAACGTTTTCAACTGACTTACTTTATAATTTTAAGTTTTAATTGTAAAATGTGCCAAACTAGGTTTAAGTGACTAGGAAAGGAAAGCAACTGCTTATAATGTGAATGCATGTCAAGTATGAGGTGCATATTTTTAAGATGAAAAATGTGTTGACTGCTGATCTTACCAGTATGTGATCCACTCGGTCTCGCTTCTTCCTGCCAAATTTGAGCATCTTCTGCCAGTCAGTCTTCTGGTTCTGGTCTTTCTTCAGACCATACAGCTTAAGTACTTCTGCTGTGATAAATTCCTGTAATAACAATGTAAAAATGTGAGTCCAGTTCACACCTTCAGCCACCAAGAAACTGTAGTTAGGCTATTTCTGATTCTGACTCTACCAGTCACCCTGGCTGGTTACCAACCATCCCTAGTTAGCTTTTAAAACACTGAGTGGCTGGTGATGTGACATTTGCTCTGTAGACAAAATTTATTTTCTTTCTTTGTTGTTGAATATCGGCCAACTGTACTTTACCTGGACTTTGGCAATATCTCTAGGTGACTTGACTCTGTGGAAGTAGGAGTTGACTCTCTGTGGTTTGACCCACTGAGGCTGATGGGCGTTGGGGTCTTCGGCATAGATCTCCTGAAGAATCTCCCAAGTGAGGTCATACACAGCCTATGGACAGAAGATAAAGTACGGTGTAAGGATTGGTTAGAGTTGATGAGTTAAAAACATGGTTTTAGACTGCTCAAGATTGAACAAATATGTAAATACAATTTTAAATAAAAAATGCATCTTTATATTAATTTCTTTGAAGTTGTCCTCCTTACTTGTCTGTAGCTGCGGATGCAGAGTGCATCGTGGTCCTGACTGTTGGCTTCTTTACCCAAGTAGACTTGTGAAGGCTTTGGGATGGGCAGCTGAGTCAGGGTCAGTGTACCTTCCTCTCCAAGCTTACAACTGTCCCAGATCTCCTGGGTGGCAGTGTGAACCAGCTTTTCCACCTCCGTGGCTGAGTGGGGCACTACCATGGCAGGCTGCTCAGGTAGTTTGGGTGGCAGGGGGAGAGGCATCTCAGGCCGGGGTGGGGTCTTGACCTGCTGCTCTCCACCTGGCGCTGTGACCAGCCCTCCCAGGGCTGTTGTGACTGATGACCCAGACCTTCCCCCTCCACCTCCCAGCTTTGCCTCCTCCTCGTCTTCTCTCTGCTTCTGTTTGAGTCTCTGTTGTTCCCGGCGTGAGCTGAGGCCAAAGTCTTCATCAAACCAGTCCTGTTCGTCACCCAAATCATCCAGTAGCTCACGACTCAGCTCTAGCTCTGCTAGACGCTTGGCAAGTTCCTCTTGACCACTGGGTCCCAACACTGGACTCTTCTATTGGTTAAAAAAAAATACAGAGGACATTCAATTTCAGATTTAGATCTAGATTAGAATTAGAATATCTATGAAATGATTATTATCTAATTGCTGAGTCACTAAAGTAGAACAAGATCCAATAGTATCTACATTATAAATCAGACATGCCTTTAATCTATGAAGGATTTCACTGATGTATAACACAGACCAGGAAAGAACATCAAATTCAATACTCTGTCAAGTTATTTGGACTTTGGATGTACACATCCTGAAATCTGGGGCTTATCAGGTCAAATCAACAAAAACTACATGTCGATATGGCTACGCAATGTGATAGCTGGTGTTTTCTATGAAATAAAGTTACATTCTCATAGCCATTTACCTCACTGTCAACGTCAATTTTGCTGAGTGATATAAACATTTCTATTTTTTGTAATTTGTTGAATATATTAAGAAAGTCGATCTATTCAATATCTAACATTTTCAATATGTTTTTGTGTTTCCATGATTTCTTATAAAACGAGTGAAAAACATGGACTCACTGGTTGGTTGCACAGCTCTGGAGAGGACAACTCATCCTTCTCTGCCTCCAAGAAGAATGGCAGACCATCCATCAGTTCCGCTGAGGAGAAAATCTCCTCATTGTCAACACCATCACCAAACATATCTCCATTCATCTGGTTGGCAGCAGCTATTTTCTGCTCTTTGGCCTTTTTAATCTCAGTGATCTGCTTCACCGCATCATTCACAAAGTTGTGGATAAGTTTGTCAGCAAAGGCATCTAGTCTTTCTTTGTCCTGTTTTTGACTCTTCACAATGTCTGTGGAGGCATCAACAGGAATGACAGAGTTTTGGTGGGAGTCTATGTCTTTCTTCTCAATGATGGTAGTAATCTCCTTCAGGCTCTGCTTCGCCCAGCCTATCTTGTCCATGTCGGAGATGATGAGAGGAGCTTGCCTTTCTTCAAACTCTAGGATGATGCCCTTCCCATTCGGCACTGGATGCCCAAGATCGCTGAGGTTATGGGTGTGGGACTTTGCCTTCAGAGTGTGCTGGTTCTTCAGATGTTCAGCTAGTTGATCAGACTCATCAGTAGGCTCTTTATCTTTGGAAGCAGAATCATTACCAAATGTTTCCTCTCTTTTACCCTGCCGGTCTCCTTGATTGCGCGCTTTCTTCTCATCAGCTTCACGTTTGTTCCCATCCTTATCTGACAGGTCGTCAAAAAATGAGTCCTCGTCCTCTGTGGTGTCCGTGTACATCTCAAACTTTTCTGGCAGGTGAGTGATCTTGTCTGGAGGAGCGAAGATACCATGCTGCTCTTCACACTCAAAGTATACCACCCCATCATAGATGCCATTGTTGCTCCCTTCAGACTTGTCCAGCTCCACACCAGCCCAGAAACCATTTGCAAACTTGGTTGGACCTTTAAATCTCAGTGTACCTGGTTGAATGTTGCTGACTAAGACCCGGTCTCCAATGTTGAAACTGGGCATCTCATCAATACTCAGAGGAGATGGAGTCTGTGAAGGGGAGATGATGGGTGAGTGGTTGGAGATGATGGTTTTTTCCTTGGTGTCATCTTTGGTATGGCTATGAAGGTCTAGCAGTCCTCCAGAGTGATGGCTACTGCCGTTAACTCCAGAGTGTTCACTTAATTCCTCAGCAATGTCCTCTTCCACCTCCTCCTCATCTTGGCGGCTGTAGAGTGGAGACTTGCTGTGGGAGCCCTCTCTTGACGCCTTCACCTCTGTGGGGGAGGGTAAAGATGTGGAGGCAGATTTGGAACTATGGTGGACCTCCCTGGGTGATGACTCCACGGAAGACTCAAAGTCATCATGGTAGCCATCTGCTAAAGGAGAGGAGGGCTCAGCATTCTTTATTGTAGCCTCTTTCTTAGAAGAGAGGGCAATAGAGTTAGGGATGTAGGAACGCCCAGGGGAAGGGGAGCTGTCATTAGGCTGCTCTAATGTTTTGGTTTCTCTTGCAACTGAATTAGACCTGTTTGAATGTGAATCAGCAGATCTGACATCCTCTCCTACTACAGATGATTCAATGGTCTTCATTTGCTCATCTGTCTCTAGACCACCAGATGGAGAATGTCTGCGCTCTTCACTCTTGGAGGATGGACCATGGTCAGTTACAGACAGCTTCGGCTGAGAGCTTGGCTTCTTTTCTTGGTCTAATTTGAAAAGACACTCAGAATGTTGATCCTCAGACTTGTCGCCCACAACAGTTCCCAACTCTTCCTTAATGTCTGATCTATGGTTTGACACAATACTCTCATTTCCTGACTCGATCTGTGGCTGAGCTTGTCCAATCAGTGGCTGGTCTTCCCTGGAAACTGGTCTGGAAAGACACTGGGGGGAGATGGATTCCCTGAGAGCGGAGGAGGGACGCTCTGGGCTGCCATATACTGGGGTTGGGGTGACTGTTGGTACATCCTCATCAGACAACCCTTCAGGCAGTGAGGTAGATCGACTGCGCCGAGGAGAAATGAAGTCATCTGCAAATGATACAATACGAGATCAGACCTTAATAGGATACAAATTAAAACAATTGTTTAAAGGATTAAAACTTAAATGTTGTGAAATCTAATTGTGGTGGGGAAAAAAACCCTACCATGGACCAATGGTGAATCAGGGCGTGTCCTCTCTGAGTCTGAGACAATCTTGAAACCTTCGCTTGAATCAGACCTGTAGAGGGGATTTTTGTTATCCCAACACTGTTAATCTCTCCTTTACATTAAAGTACAAGGCAGCTGTATTATGTAAACAATTGTGTACCTGTATGGAGGAAGTGGTTTGATTTTGGTCTTTCCTGAGGCAGCAGTGAGAGTCTTAACTTTGGCCTTATCAGCAGGTGTTGTGTCCTGCTCACTGTTAAGCTCTGCCTTGGTCTTCTGGATGAAGTCATTATAGGACTAAGAACAAAACAAATCAAAGACAAGAAAAAAAATCTATTGTGGCTTCAACTTAATGAGTGCCAGTTTTTGCTATGCCTCGACTGTGTGTGTACATTGATTGCTGCAATGGGACAAACACACAGATGCACATCCATTCCCACATTCAAATATACACATTCACACAAACATGCAAACATAAACAGAGTGATGTGCATTTGATTTGAGAAAACCCAAACAAACAATGATTAAACAACCCAAAAATTCACCCCAATCCTAAACTCACTCTCTCTGACACACACACGCACACACACACCTGTAGTTGCTTTAGTAGGCTGGCTTCCTGTGCCTTCAGCCGCTCTTTGTGCCTCTTCTTCTGCTCTTTCTTCAGCTGGTGGGCCATAGACTTGCGTTTCCTCAGCTCTTCCTTCAGGGCCCTTATACGGCTTTCTATGTCGCTTTGGTCAGACATTGTTTCTGAAACCAAATGGTAAATAACTGTAAGAATCCTAAATAAGTGCCAAAACAAATCACTTGCTAAGTGATTAGCAAAAAATAATTCAACTTAGTTACCACTGAAACCCAAGTCCAGTTCCTAATGGTATACTTTAACACGACTGTATAAAGTCCATTTTTATGCATGTTGCTTTGACTTGCAAACAATGAACGTAACAAATCCCAAGTATTAGGAAGCTTAGTATTACAGACTAAAGTGCTAAATCTGATAGCTATCCATTATTGCAACTGACCAAAAAGACTGAAAACTGAAATATGTCTAAAAACAGATGTAGAGCTAAAGGAGCCATCTAAGTAGTTAGCACCAATACTTAGATGATGTAGCTGCCTCTGCTTGTGCTGTACCTGGGTGCAATGAAAAGCTTTCTCTCCTCCTATAGCATTCTGTAGCTAAGCAGATTAGGTATCAGGTAAGTGCTCAGATAATGCATTCCTGGCAGCATCACATTATGCCTAACTACACTCTGCCAAGCAATACAGCTGCATTGTTACTCTTCCTCTCCTTTTCCCCCTCCTACCCAGGGAGCCATGATGAAGAGCTATCATCTACAATCCATTCAGAAAGTTATGGGTTTGATGTGTGTGATGAACTCACCGGTCTGTGCGGCTGTGGGGGTGTCGGTGGGCTGGGTCTGTATCTGGATGGGGCTCAGGGAGGCAGAATGGACCTGCATCTTGGTTTTTCTGCTGCTACTATCTGACTGGGAAGCAGCAGTGCTGAGGTTGCCTTTGGCTGGAGACTGGAGAGTTTGCACAGCAGGAAGAAGGGAGAGAAAAAGGAGGGTTAGTTTGGGATTTGATAAGCCATGTCAAATTGACAGGATAGAGGGCCATGCTGACTTCCATTTTACATGTTAAATAAAACAAAGTAACAAATCAGACAACCAATAAAGTTTATACAATAATCCCCTTCCTATCCATTCATGTCCTGACCTACAGAGTAAAAAGTAAAGCCCAAAAAGTTGAATCAGGCCATTTGGTCACAACATTTAGTGGGAGAAATGTTTCAACACCCATCTAACTGACTTCATCAGTCTCAACTGACTGCAGGTATACCCCCAACCTTATAAACAGCACAGTTGCATAATGACCAAAACTAACAATCGGTTTTATATGCAAATTGCCGTGACCATTAACTAGAGTTTCAATGGCCATGTGTACCATTCATAGAAGATTGGGGAATAGTTGAAATCACAGCATTGTAAAATGGTGACAGATGTACTCTTAGCCCCCCCTCAGTTCAGGGATGGTCATTCCCTCGTTACATAGATGGCCTCTTTGACTTCCCGTTCAAACCAGCGTTCCTCCATATCAAGGATGTGCACATCCTCATCCTTGAAAGAGTGGCCACTGGCCTGTAGATGGGTGTAGACTGCGGAGTCCTGGCCTGACGTGTTAGTGCTTCTGTGTTGTGCTATCCTCTTGGCCAGTGTCTGTTTGGTTTCCCCAATGTACAAGTCACTGCAATCCTCCTGGCACTTAACAGCGTACACTATATTGCTGTTTGTGCTGGGGGACCCGATCTTTGTGGTCGACCAATCTCTGGCGCATCGTGTTTTGGGGTTTGAAAGCAACTGAGATGCAGTGTTTGGAATATACACTACCGTTCAAAAGTTTGGGATCACCCAAACAATTTTGTGTTTTCCATGAAAAGTCACACTTATTCACCACCATATGTTGTGAAATGAATAGAAAATAGAGTCAAGACATTGACAAGGTTAGAAATAATGATTTGTATTTGAAATAAGATTTTTTTTACATCAAACTTTGCTTTCGTCAAAGAATCCTCCATTTGCAGCAATTACAGCATTGCAGACCTTTGGCATTCTAGCTGTTAATTTGTTGAGGTAATCTGGAGAAATTGCACCCCACGCTTCCAGAAGCAGCTCCCACAAGTTGGATTGGTTGGATGGGCACTTCTTTGAGCAGATTGAGTTTCTGGAGCATCACATTTGTGGGGTCAATTAAACGCTCAAAATGGCCAGAAAAAGAGAACTTTCATCTGAAACTCGACAGTCTATTCTTGTTCTTAGAAATGAAGGCTATTCCATGCGAGAAATTGCTAAGAAATTGAAGATTTCCTACACCGGTGTGTACTACTCCCTTCAGAGGACAGCACAAACAGGCTCTAACCAGAGTAGAAAAAGAAGTGGGAGGCCGCGTTGCACAACTGAGCAAGAAGATAAGTACATTAGAGTCTCTAGTTTGAGAAACAGACGCCTCACAGGTCCCCAACTGGCATCTTCATTAAATAGTACCTGTTAGAGCCTGTTTGTGCTGTCCTCTGAAGGGAGTAGTACACACCGGTGTAGGAAATCTTCAATTTCTTAGCAATTTCTCGCATGGAATAGCCTTCATTTCTAAGAACAAGAATAGACTGTCGAGTTTCAGATGAAAGTTCTCTTTTTCTGGCCATTTTGAGCGTTTAATTGACCCCACAAATGTGATGCTCCAGAAACTCAATCTGCTCAAAGAAGTGCCCATCCAACCAATCCAACTTGTGGGAGCTGCTTCTGGAAGCGTGGGGTGCAATTTCTCCAGATTACCTCAACAAATTAACAGCTAGAATGCCAAAGGTCTGCAATGCTGTAATTGCTGCAAATGGAGGATTCTTTGACGAAAGCAAAGTTTGATGTAAAAAAAATCTTATTTCAAATACAAATCATTATTTCTAACCTTGTCAATGTCTTGACTCTATTTTCTATTCATTTCACAACATATGGTGGTGAATAAGTGTGACTTTTCATGGAAAACACGAAATTGTTTGGGTGATCCCAAACTTTTGAACGGTAGTGTATGCATCTTAACTGTTCCGAAACTCCGCCACAGATGGAATCATCACCAGTTTATGCTTAGGCAGCTGTTGTCCTTCTCCTCTCTTCCACTGGCTGGTGCACTGTTTGGGTGTCTTCCTGGCTTTGACAAACGCTCAGTTAGGATTATCAAATGTAACCAGGGCCTGTTTAATGTGAGATTTCTTCCCTTTCCAAACAGTTGTGTCAGTGGGGACGTTGTCAGCTCAGTAGTACAGCGTCCTGATGACTCTTAGTTTGTGCTCCAGTAGATGATGAGAGTCAAACCTTAAGTACTGATCAGTATGTGTTGGCTTACAGTAAACATCAACAATCAAATGTCCCCCATCACCAATTGCAATTTAAAAGTCTAAGAAGGCTAACTTGTAATTTTTCACAACCTCCCTGGTGAACTTGATGTGGTTGTCTAGAGTTAATATGGTCGATGAAATGTGATACATCCTGAGATTTAATTTTAGACCAGGTGTCATCCACAGGTGGTGGATGACACCTGGATAGGACATCAGAGCCCTCTTTTGCATTTCCTCCATATACAAGTTGGCCACTATAGGTGAGACTGGGGAACCCATAGCACACTTATGCCTCTGCCTACAGTACTGCCCCCTGTATTTGAAGTACGTGGACTGAAGACACAGCTTCAGGAGCAGACACACTTGGTCAATATTAAGGGTGGTCCTATTGCTAAGGGTGGGTTCATTTTGTAATTTCATACAGAGAGTGATGTAACATCATAAGAGACCATTGTTTCATCCCCCTCCACAATGATGTCCCCTCACCTTATCCACAAAATCAATAGTGTTCTGAATGTGATGTTCATTATTGCCCACCAGTGGGTTAAGAATAGATGTCAGAAACGTGAGAGGTTATAGATCACTGAGTTAATCATACTAATAATAGGTCGTAATGGCACATGCTGTTTATGTATCTTAGGTTAACCATACAGACTAGGGGTAGCTTCCCCTGGGTATAATCTATGGTACAAAATTCTGTCAATAGCATTGTCCTTATCTAACAGCTTCAGACAATCTGTCACCTTTTTCTTGCCTGGATTTCGTTTCAGGGGCTCGTAAGTATTCATGTTGCCAAGTAATGTGATAACTTTCTCACGACAGTCTGTCTGGTTTAATAAAACAGTGTATCTTCCTTTGTCCACCGGAAGGATGATGATGTTGTTATTCTCACTGAGAGTTTTGAGTGCATTCCTCTCATCTCTGCTGATGTTGTTTGGTGGCGGCTTCACCTTGCTGAAGCAGACTGAAAATTTCCTCCCCAGTTATTCTGCTTCCGGGTCCTTGATATTGTTTTTACGGATCACTGATTCCGTAGCTGTGATCAGTTCCACTAGTGGGATTTGCCTCAGCGCGACAGCAAAATTTAGGCCCTTAGCAAGGATGTCTTTCTCCGCCTGGGTGAGTTGTCTGTCAGACAGGTTCTTCACCCACGTTGACATCGTCGATGTGTGCCTGGTGTCTGTCTCTCTGCTCGCCGTTGAGGGTGCTGTCCAATGTCTGCTGATGTCTCCAGCATGCAGTAAGTAGGTTGTGTATCTTTTGCTGCCTGGTTTTCGACTTTGTGTTGCGCTAGACAAGCCCTCTCCGTGAACTCAATCACACGTTGGAAAGTGGTCTCATCTAGACGCAATGTGAGTCTCTGTTGGATCTGCTCCTGTTCAGCTTTCAAAGCGTCGATGGCAAAATTAGTTTGTCTCACTTGTTCGTTCAACAGCTGGCTCTGTGCCTTCTGGAGTATCTTGTTAGCTTAGTAGCCCTCGACAGAAGATTTCATTTGCAGGCTCTTAGGTGTAATTCCGCTCTTTCTGCACCTGAGGCTGAATCTCAGGTGGTTCCTGTAGTCTGCCATCTTATGTGCTGGTTGTTCGTACTCATGTACAAGTTTAAGGCAATCCTCGCCAAAATGAGTCAAAATGTCATGATACATGCTCAATAATCCAGGTAAGGAAATCACAGAAAGTTTAATCAGTTCATCTGGACACAACATTTATTTAGAGACATGTTTCATCACTCATCTAAGGGACCTCTTCAGTTCCAACTGACTGCAGGTATCCCCATACTTATAAACAATACAGTGGCATAACGACCAATGGCAATGATCGGTTTCATATGCAAATTGCCATGATCATTAACTAGAGTTACAGTAGCAATGTGTACTATTCACAAAGGATTCCCCAATCCTCTGAGAATTTATTTTTTGCAAGGCAAAAAAAAAAAGACTAATGAAAACCAACGCAGCATTTGTACTTACTCGTTTGCTGGGTGTTAGAGAAGCAGAGGTGAAATCCTGGGGGTAGTTTGAGG
Source organism: Lampris incognitus (assembly GCF_029633865.1). NCBI lineage: Eukaryota > Metazoa > Chordata > Actinopteri > Lampriformes > Lampridae > Lampris > Lampris incognitus. The sequence continues at coordinate 92,849,308 of NC_079213.1, read as the reverse complement.
GGCTGATCTGGGCTGAGGCCAAGGGTATTTTAGGGACCAAGGCAGGTGTCGCGATGGATGGACTCTCTGGGAGCTGGGACACTGAGCTCTCTGTGTGGATACTGGACACGGGTGTCACTGGGGAGGAGTCCTCCTCACTCACAAACTCTGATAAGCAAAAATGGATAAATAATATGTTGTCTTTTTTTTTAACCAAGATGAATGCTGACACATGCCCATCAAATTCATTCCAAAATGATAAATTTGCCCCATTCCATTTTAAAATCACCATTTTTCTATAATGTAATTGGGATAATTGTGTGTGTGTCTTCCTGCAGCTAATCTCGCAAACTACAGGACCTATTAGCCCAATATTTTTTGTGCATTGTTATGACTGTATGATCAACAACCTTTTGTCATTGTGGGGATTCAAAACTTTCGAAAAACATCTGTTCTCGCTATATCTGCGCCCTCTCTTCATTCATTCTCTAGCTTGCTTGACCAAAGCTACTTTCTGTCACTGCCCGAACTCAACCATGCGCATGTGCGACTCACATTTACAGTTGACTCTGATCGGGAGAGACTATTTTCCCTTGCTGGGCCTCCATAGCCAGTGTGCCTTGCCGTCCGAAGATTCCCGAGGGCCAAGCATCAAAGCAGCAGAGAAACAGGCTAACAACGGTTTTACAATTTTCGTACGCTATTTCATTATTAAATGCACTTCTGAGAATTTTTGAGGTGAGAAATCAACTGTGTAGATTTCAAATATAGGCAATTTCCGAAAATTGATGGCGAATCGAATTGCTTTAACGTTTTCGGAGTCGAGAAGCTCCACAAACTAGCAACCAGCCAGCCAATCACGTTCACAGACCCCGCTATGAGCTGGCTGGAGCTCTCTCAAGAGACCGATCTCGTAGACAAGAGGTTTTTATTTTCCCTGTTGACAGATGGTTTGTTTAGATACCATAACACAAATGACCATTGTAAAATTAATGGAACTGATTTTTAAGACAAATTACCATTTAAAAACGACATAATCTTCTTTGTTAAGTTCATCAATGATGACAAATGATAATAAGTCTATGGTTTTTGAATGTTTAGACTCAGCATTTCCTTGATACGATTTGTCTGAACTTTACAAGGTTTCCTTGATTAATCTCTCAATATTTCTTAGGGCAAACTCTTTTGTGTTCTCTGTCAATGTGTTTTTAAGCATAGGATTTCAGATATACTAAAATGAGATTGTTAAATGTGGAAAAATGAACGTGGGGTTTCAAATTCACTCTGTCAAAGTTGATCAAATAAAATATGTGCTGATAAAACCATTTGAGTTCTATCAACTTTGATTTGAAATGTAATTACTGAGTGTTAAGGGGTGCATGCATTATTCGGCAGAATTGACTGTTGCTGCTGAGTAATGCATCCCCTATTATTTAATTTTAGGTCATTATTAAATGTATAATAGAATAAGGGTGATGTGCAGAGCTATAGTAGCTACAGAGGTATAAAGTTGGTCAGCCACTGCATGAAGTTATGAGATAGAATAGTGGAAGCTAGGTTAAAAGGAGAGGTAACGCAAGCAGCAGTATGATTTCATGCCAGGAAAAAGCACTACAGATGCGATATTTACTTTGAGAGTATTGGTGGAGATGTATGGAGAAAGTCAGAAAGAGTTACAGTGTGTCTTTATGAATGTAGAGAAAGCACATGACAGGGTGCTGAGAGAGGTCTGGTATTGTATGAGGAAATCAAGAGTGGCAGAGAAGTATGTAAGAGTGGTGCGGGATATGTATGAGGGCAGTGTGACAGTGGGGAGGTGTACAGTAGGAGTGACAGATGGGTTCAAAGTGGAGGTGGGATTACATCAAAAATTGGCTCAGAGCACTTTCTTGTTTGCAATGGTGATATACAGGTTGATGGACAAGATCCAGCAGGAGTCTCCGTGGACTATGACGTTCGCGGATGACATTGTGATCTTGTAGCAAGAGTAGGGAGCAGGTTGAGGAGAGCTTAGAAAGGTGCAGGAATACACTGGAGAGAAGAGGAATGAGAGTCAGTGGGAGCAAGATGGAATACCTATGCATGAACGATAGGGGAAGACAGTGGAATGGTGAAGATGCAAGCAGTAGAGGTGGCAAAGGCGGATGAGTTTAAATACTTGGGGCCAGCTGTTCAAAGTAATGGGGAGTGTGGAGGAGAGGTGAAGAAGAGAGTGCAGGCAGGGTGGAGTGTGTGGAGAATAGTGCCAGGAGTTATTTGCGACAGAAGGGTACCAGCAAGAGTTAAAGGGAAGGCTTACAAGATGGTTGTGAGACCAGCTATGTTATATGGTTTGGAGACAGTGGCACTGACGAAAAGACAGGAGGCGGAGCTGGAGGTGGCAGAATTGAAGATGCTAAGATTTTCGTTGGGAGTGAGGAAGATGGACAGGATTAGGAATGAACACATTAGAGTTACAGCTCAGGTTGGACGGCTTGGCGACAAAGCAAGAGAGGCGAGATTGAGGTGGTTTGGACATATGTGGAGGAGAGATGCTGGGTATATCGGGAGAAGGATGCTGAAGATGGAGCTGCCAGGGAAGAGTAAAAGAGGTTATGGATGTGGTGAGGGAGGACATGCAGGTGGCTGGCATGACAGAGGAGGATGCAGAGGACAGGAAGAGATGGAAATAGATGATCCGCTGTGGTGACTCCTAATGGGAGCAGTTGAAAGAATGAGAAGATTGAGTGTATAAAATTCGCACTGTCGAGCCAAAACGGCCCAAAATATGTGCTGGAAAACCATTTGATTCATAAATCTCCGGAAATAAAGTTACAGTGTGGGTGCATTATTTGGCAGAGGTGTATTTTATTACCTGCCAAGAATGGAGAATCAGCCGCTAAATATCATTATTAATGTTTCCCTAAACTTTCTCCTTGAGCTAACTTCAGAATTGTTCCCACCATGAACTTTAAGAAATTCTAGAAATTATACCATGTCATGTTCAGCATCGGGGATGCTTCTCCTGACTGCAAAGTATACTGGGTATGAAGGCCCAGTAAGGGCATTTTAGTCTCTCCTAAAAGTTATAAAGGAACAACTTCTTCTAGGTTGCAGTCAAAACAGGAAGTGTTGTATATTCTTGTCGCCGCCCGAGTCAACTGTAGATGTGAGTCACTCATGCACGAGTCAACGGTTCACCCAGCTTTGTTATTTTATGAAAATAAAGAAAGGGTTCGGGTTAGAGCAAAATGGTTGCATAGCAAACCTTTTCTTTTTGAAGTGCAAGTTCATATTAGACTTAGTCACATTCATGCAAGGTTCCCGCCTAGGAGGCTGCACATCTACAGACAAGTAAAACGTTTTTATTAGGTAGATTTTTTTTTAGCTTTAGTGTTGCAAATAAAAAAAACGTTTTTTTCCTCCATATTTCCCGTTCAATCGACTCGGCCACTGTGCAAAAAGTCTTACAATGACAGGAAAAACTCTGGTTTTTCTGTCTGTGTGTGCTTCTATCTGCCCGCTGCTAATCTTGCATACCACTGAGCTAGCCAGCCTAATAAATTTTGTGCAGTTATGACTATGGTCAATGACCTCTCATTGTTGCAGTTATTCAACCTTTGACAAGCATGTTTTATACCACAATTGAGTGCTAACTCCTCAGTTGCCTTTTCAGCTAAGGCCGAGCACCAGAGAAGGAGAGATACATCTGGCGGGTATCTGCAATCTACTGAGTGCACTTTTCTAGTTTTAAGTACTATAATGATGTCTTTGCCAGAAATTCTTTGCGAATAAAGAGAAGAGACTCCGCCACCTTTCTCGCTGTTGGTCCTGTGTTCTGGGCTTCGGTGGTGACTAGAGCTGGGGGTGACGTCGGAGCTCTCCTTTATGCGACACTCTGAGGCCTCCCGATCTCTGTCCCAGGTGGCTAGGGCCTCCTTTTCCATTCTGCGGACCACAGCCTCCTCCTGGTCCAGCCGCTGCTTCCACTCCAGTAGCTCCTCTGCATGGCGCCGCCTCTGCATCAGCTGCTGCTCCCGCTTAGTCAGGAATCTGGGGAGAAGGGCCGCCATTATGGAGGGAGAGAGATGTAGAAAGACAAGAGTGTGGTGCATGGATGAAGAGGGGAGGGAGGGAAGAGAGGAAGGAGTAAATATGAGGGGAAGGGATGTAGGGGAGTGTTGAGGTGAAAGACAGGGTGTAATAACAGCAGCCAGGAAAAGAGAGGAGAGAGAAGGAAAAGGATAATCAACATCAGGAGGAAGAGATGGAGTGATTTTGACACTGCAGAAGCAAGCAGACCCAAACCACCTCGACAAACCATTTTCACTGCAAACGCATCCTAAAACCACTTCCCAACACACACATTCACAGGCACACATATCCACACCATGCTTGCCTTATTTATTTTAGCGGTAATAACCATTCTGGCTCCTTGTGCCCAAGTATGCTAAAAACAATCTTAAAAAGCAAAAGGTAACGATGTATCACACAAGAAATAAAAACAGCTAGAAAATTAAGCCAAGATGTTGAGGTATGAATCATGCATCAGGTTAAAACCCAAGGGTTGAACTTCAGTTGAGTACAGTCATACACACCTCACACATACAGCATCAGTCAGTTTCAGAACCACCTAGGCTGACAAAAGAAGCACCTCAAGCATCAGTCATAGCTCCATGAGTGTCTCTTTGATATGTCCTCTCCCATTCATAGTACTCTACTGACCAGGAGGCCGAATGATAAAAAGAAAAATATAGAAATATAAATAACATGTTGACTAGCCTGAGCAATTAAGCCATTACTTTCCAATGGCAATCTTAGCTACCATTTAATTCATATCACCACCTTCTTAAAATAATGGCCTAAGTCATATTTTCAAGTTTTTCAAAAAACAGAATAAACTGACAAATTTTGTTTCAGTTTGAGTTTATTCTGTATTTTGAAAAACGTGAAAATATGACTTAGGGCATTATTTTAAGAAGGTGACGAGAATAAACTGAAACTGAAACAAAATTTGTCAGTTTATTCCGTTTTTTGAAAAACTTGAAAATATGACTTAGGCCATTATTTTAAGAAGGTGATGATATGTACCTTACTGCAAACACACACATACACTATGAGCCAAAACATTATGACCACTCACAGGTGACCATCTCCAAACAAGGGCCCATGTCAATTTCTGGGTAGATTAGATAGTAAGCGAACAATCAGTTCTCGTAGTCAACGTGTTGGATGCAGGAGAAATGGGCAGGAGTTAAAACCTGAGCAACTTTGATAAGGGCCAAAGTGTTGTGGCCAGACAACTGGGTCAGAACATCGCTGAAATGGCAAGGCTTGTCGAGTTCTCCCGGTCAGCAGTGGTGAGTACCCACTGACAGTGGTCTGAGGAGGGATAAACGTCCAGGCTTATCGATGCGCTAGGGCAACGAAGGCTATCCTGTCTGGTCCAAACCGACAGAAGGTCTACTGTGGTGCAAGTCACAGAACATTTTAATGATGGTTACGGGTGAAATGTGTCACAATACAGTGCATCGCACCCTGCTGCATATGGGGCTGCATAGCAGCAGACAGGTCAGAGTACCCATGATGACCCCTATCCACTGTCGAAAGTGCCTACAATGGGCACGTGAGCATCGGATGTGGACCTTTGAGTAGTGGAAGGTCATCTGGTCTGAAGAGTCCTGTTTTTATTTAGATCAGGTAGATGGCTGTGTATGTGTGTGCTGTTTACCTGAGGAAGTGATGGCACCAGGATGCACTATGGGAAGACGACAAGCCGGTGGAGGGCATATGATGCTCTGGGCAATGTTCTACTAGGAAACCCTGGGTTCAGCCATTCACGTGGACGTCAATCTGACACGTACCACCTGCCTAAACATCATTTCAGACCAGGTACACCTCTTCACGGCAATGGTATTTCCTGATGGCAGTGGCCTCTTTCAGCAGGATAATGCACCCTGCCACACTGCAAACATTGTTAGGGAATGGTTTGAGTAATAAAGTGTTCAAGATGTCCCTGGTCTCCAAATTCTCCACATCTCAATCCGGTTGACCATCTGTGGGATGTGCTGGACCGACAAGTCCACTCCATGCTGGCTCCACCTAACAACTTATAGGACTTGAAGAGTTTGCTGCTAATGTTTTGGTGCCAGATACCACAGGACACCTTCTGGGGACTTGTAGAGTCCATACCTCGGCAGGTCAGTGTTGTTTTGGAGGCATACAAAGGACCAACAGCATTAGGCAGGTGGTTATAATGTTTTGGCTCATGAGTGTATATATCAGAAGTTCTCAAACTTATTACTCAAAGGTCCGCATCTGATTTTCATTCAGAGGTCCAGAACATTTGGTGATAGAACAACATTTAATAAACTCACTTGTAACTTTTGTTATAAGTTATTACTTTTATAATGTTCTGTGAAGACCTGCCCTGCTCTGCCTCTAATTGGCTCTAACCCTAACAAAAACTCGTGTAACGATAGACTACTTGTTATTGTAATTTATGGTCACACTAGTTTCTCTCTTCTGCTCTCTGTGTTTCAACGCGGGTGGGGCTCAGCCCCTCCTGACACACATGCGTGCACACACATACACAGAGCAGAGGCGAGACAGTGAACAAGGCGAAGTTAAGATAGCATTACTCGAACTACAATTGTTACATTACTGTAAGTGCAATAACAGCTTTGCACCACCCCCTAAGAAAATTCTCTGGTGTAACATTAATGTGTGGACTTGGTAGCAACAACACACAAAATAGAAACGTACTGTATTCATAATATGAGATACGGGCTGGATCCAGATTGGCTTGCCGTTTGGTCTGGATGCAGACCAAGCTCCAATTAAGCTATGGTTATATATATATATATATGCAATGTATTAAAATTTTTTTGCTGTATCTGTGTTGATATTCCGCTCCTCATTAGTTGAGCACATAACAACACCACTGATGGTTTCGGGAAAAAACGCTATATACATATATAGTTACAGGCATCTACCAAAAAAGTGCAGTCAGGTTCGGCTGCTGTGTAATGTGTTCTCCTACAGACCTAAAAGCCATCTGTACTTATTATCCTATCCCAAGCAATGGGAGGAGTGAAGATTTACAGAGCTAATTAAGCAGATAAAGCATTCTGTATCTGCTCTGCCCTCTGATAAAGATACTAAGTCTTTTACCTGTTAAGCCTCATGTATATGTTCACTGTTAAATACGTATGCGTTCAATCTGTCAGTACTTGTGCACGTTTTCTGAAAGCTTAAAGATACAGACCAAACGGACCAGTACCACCGAAAATCATGGGGGCAGTGTTGCCAATAGTTCAAGTGAGACCAGCAAGACACGAAGACATTTAAAAAATGGCGGAACTCCTTGAGGAGAGGTTGTGCGAGTTGGCGAGATATTTTGAACACATCTATGATGTATTTAATGGCTTCACAGACTACCGCCATCTACAACGCTGCCTCCGCTTTTGCCTCATTCTTAACAGGTACATTAAAATGACCTCCTTCATCATCGTGGTGTTTGTTGTTGTCAGAAACTTTTGACTCTGAACTGCCCTCTAGTGGATGTATTGCTTAACAATGGAGGTATGCATGGAAGTATGTGGGCAGTGATGGGTACACCTTTTGAAATGGATGTGTTCATAGTCGTACGTAAAGGGAACATATACAAGCCTTTACAAGTTTCAGTGTGGTTTACTCTCCAAACACTATCTCAATGACTGGGCTGGAGCTGAGCTGCCAGTGGCCACAATGTGAGGGACATTAAAGAGATCCACTGCAAAACACTCATACATTCTGAAAGGAGTTTAAGTCACAGAGGGAGGGAAAAAAAGAGAGGAAGAGTCACAAAGTACACACTGCATAGAAATTGGTGGTAACCCAGAATTTAGTCTGACATTCCTCTCCAATATGGAAGAGTCCTGTTAAAATGAACCTGACCTTTGATTTTGAGTACCAAGAAATGACCCCTACTCCCTCTTTTTACAGATGACCATTGTTCAAATAAAGATAGTTACCACATTTTCTTAACAATGATGTGCTTTCATGCAGACAATATTTACACTGCATGCTAAAAAAAGTCATCAAAAGTCAAATAATCAGCTCATTTTAACAAGGCTGCATTCCTTGGGTGCTTCTTGTCAAACTTTAACTCAAACGCACCCCCAATTCCTTCCCGGAAAAGGATGAAAAAAGAAAAACAAACAAATCAACAAACCCCCGCATCCCCCTCCCACATCCCAGTGGCAGTGGCTGAACAAAAGCATGCTCCATGGGGCAGGGGGTGAGGCTGGGCAAGGTAAAAGAGCAGAGAGCACTGTACAGTACCTGACCAAGTGGTTGTAGATAAAGAGCTGGAATTTGGGGTGAAGGTTGGGGAGACAGACACTGAGGGAGGCCCAGTGGTGGGCCGTGAACACAGAGAAAAAGCAGTGGACAGGAGAACAGAGTCTACAGCGCACACAGACACGGACAGAGAGAAAAGACACCAAAGTCACACACACAAACAGATGGGCATGGACATGCACACATCAAACACAGCGGAAAACAAAAGTGACACAGATAGAGGAATGACAGGACAACACACAAAGGACAGATGTGTCACAAGACGAGCAGAGAGAGAGGGAGAGAAAAGAAAAACATGAGCAAATTCTTTTTATTGCAGTGTCAAATGTCAGTATTCCAGGTTTCTGACAAAGAAGGCTGCTACTCTACCATGGCTCTGTGTTGGGACGTACCTTTATCAGCCAATCTCTTTCCAACCAGGTTGTGGTTATGATTTCTTACGAAGCTAGCCTACAGTAGGAGGGAGGGAACTAACAAATATGTGTTTCTGGATTACTTGAAATAAATGCCATGTGAATTCTCGAGGTGAGAGGGGTTAAAAAAGTGATTTGTTGCTCATTCTGATCCTAAATCAGTTGCCCTATAAGAGCAATTTCAAAAGATTACAACACTAAAAAGTGTTTAACTTGTTTGCTCATTTTGTTAATGTTCAGTCATTAGTTCTGATACTTTGCCACATACTTTGCTGTTTTGATGTTGACTCACATACTCCATGATTCTTTTAGTTTTCCCTATTTTAGAGTTTGTTCTTTGTGTTCTTTCTGTGAGCATCCCACCGAGTCAAGTTCCTTGTATGTGTAAACTTCCTTGGTTAAAAATAATACTTTAAGTGAACTAATTACATCTTCACCTTCATAAACTTTAGCTGATAAAAGACATGCATGATTACAATCTTTCCTTTAATAAAACAACGGGGACTTTGATAATCAAGAATGACAAGGGAGTGCAAGGGAGTTAGGAAAGCCATAAGGATGGATCATTAAAAGCCCAAAGCAAGTTAGCATTTCAACGGAAAACTACAGACAATGTACTGCTGCAAACAAAAACGAGTATTAACCCATTAAGATTGAGAAAGTCTTAGTATTACAAAGAGAGAATATTCAGTAGAGGGTCTAAACTGGGATTGATGTCCAAGCAGTAAATCCTAAGCCGTTGAACAATTCACCAATTGTTAACAAAGTCAAATTAAGGGAAGGGGAGAGCTGTGTGCATCACAAGAATCGCTCCAATCACCTGATCAAGCTATGAGCCAAGCTACAATTTCTCAGCAATTCCTACAGTTTGACATTTCATGCAGTTTAAAACTATTTCCATGCAATTATGTAAGTTCAACACTGCTACAGTTGTCAGCTAGATTTTGCTGTGATTGACAGGTGAGACTGAGACCTATAAAGGACAGTTTGTAGGATGTACTTGGTTGGAGCTAGAGGATGGTAGCAGAGCGATAGTATGGATGCTTGTTTGTATAAGAGGAACAACAACATGGAGCATGCTTATATTCACATCCACACTGCAGCACTTTGACACAGAGACATAGATGTTTAACACTAGGTCTCTATTGTCTTTAGTTAAAAGAGCTACTCAGCTACTTAGCCTAGTTTACTGTAGTAGCCACAGCTGAGCTAACTAATCATCGATCTATAGAAAAAAAGTTGGATGGTCAAGTTCTTTGGGATTGGTGATCGGGGGCAAGAAAACCCTGTTAGTTATTTGCAGAAGTAACTTGGGGAACACTTTCATAAAGACCCTTTAAAGAGGAGAAAATTCTTCGAGGCACTATTGCAGGATACCTGCGGCAAGCTGCAAGCTTTGTTAATAAGTCATGGTGGTCAAAAATGATGGAGGAAGAGGAGCAGAGGAAATCCAACACTAGCCAAACTTTTGAGGTCCAGCCAGGGAGAAAAGGTCAATACAAGGACAACAGAAGAAATATCGGAATGGACTGAAAATCAGTGCAAAGACTTAAAGAGGAATTACTTTTCATCCATGTGAAAGCGCATCTTCTTAAGCTTCTGCATGATGCTGCTGGTCTCGCTGCCAGAGACAGAGAGAGGAGGAGAGGGGCTACAGACATCCCTGTCTGCTAGCCTCATGCTGGGGACTGCTTCTTCACACACAGGGGTTTCTGACATGGGAGCCTCCTGAGGGATGGATGGAAAAACACAGACAGATAATGATGAGAACCATTTGCCATGTGAATGTATCGTCAAAGGGAAGACTTGTTTTTTTTTCTTCCTTGATCATATTGAGTTTACTTCTGAACAAAAGAAACCTTGACTGGATAGTGGACTGAAATCACATCATAAACCTCTCCTAACTGTGATCCGGTAAGATGAACAGGTTTTGCAGTAGATAAGTGGTTTGGTTGCTGTGATACTAACAGGTGGTGCTTCGCCTCCGACACACTTGAGACGCTCCTTGAGTCTTAGTGTGGAGTTTCTCATCCTCTCAATCTCCTGCTGCTGCTTTAGCAACAGCTGCCTCTCCTTCCTCGCTGCTTTGTTGGCTTCCTGGAGACGCTTGATCTCAGCCTGGGGACACAGACAAGGAGAAAAAACACACACGCACGTGTGTGTGCGCAGATAGTCATTAGCATACCTTATCATATAGCTTACCTTACTCTTTACCTCTCAGTGATGGAGTGTTGAAACTTGCTGACCCCCAAAATCATTCATTTAAGTGCACAAAATGAAACCTACTCCAAATACTCAATTGCACTCCCCTCTCTACAATCTGCATCTCACTTGTGTCAGAATGTAAAAATTCTTCCTTTAGTAGCCTCTCCTTGATAGACATTCCTTTCATGGCTGAAGTGGATCTGCTAGATGTAATTGATGGGATCAAAGCTTTCATCTGCAGTCATCTGGTCTGTCTCTTTAGCAGAATGAGAGCCTCTTTCAAAAACTTTATACAAGTAGTATATATGCATTACTAGTATACATGCACGTGTCCTTGCAGGTAGCTATTATTACCCATCAGTAAGCTTCTAGTCAGTTGTGTATTTGAGACTGTAAGCAGGCATGTGGAGGATACCCGCCTTGTTCACTGGGTATATAATAGGGCATACCACCTATCAGTTTAATTACCAATGCCTATACACTACAGATTCCACTGCCACCTACCTGCTCCTGCTGAAGCTTCATCAGCAAGCCCCTCTGCCTCTTCCTGATGGGTGGCATCTTGTCATCCTCACCCTTGTCTCTCAGCCTCCTCTTCTGGTGCTCCAGCCATGCTAGCTCAGTCTTGGTCTTCTCCCTGAGGGCCTTCTGGCGGAGGTGCAGCAGAGAGCTCTGGTGCTGAAGCCGCACCTCCTCGTCCTTCATGTACTGGCGCACCATGTCCATGGTGAACTGCGAGAAGCTGTCCTGGCCGCCAGAGAAGGCCATGCTCACATCCTGAGTCTGAGAGAGAAAGAAGGGGGTGACACAGATGTGGTTATGAGGTGAAGCAGTGATGGGTAAAAGTTAGGGGTCAAAGGTTATGTGATCAGGAAATAAGATGGGGATTGAGGAAAATAGGCAATAGTTAAAAAAAGAAGGAAAATGTGAAAAGAGAAGAGGGGATGGCAATGGGAGGAAGGAGGGAGGGTGGAGAAAGGCTCAGTGAGACATCAGGGCAACAAAATCTGATCAGACTACCTAGGGCTCTACCCTAACATTTTTCCCAAGGAGTACATGTGCTCCTAAAAAAATAGAAAATGACAATAAAAAAATAGGAGCACACAAAGAAATTCAGGAGCACTGTGAAAAATGTTCAAGTAACACAGAGTTCATTAATAAACAATTGATTACATAAATATTTTTACTGGGCGTGCATGCATGCGTGTGTGTGCTCTTTCTCCGTGTGTGCAATTATGATGTGAAAACCAGTGGAGGACTATGAAAAGTAGAAGACCCTAGTATCTAGATATGGGCCTTAAAATATTGAAAACATCATTGACATAGCTTTTTAAAATACTGAAATGTTGAAACACAGCTTTATCAATAAAATATTGCAAGAGCTTTTTAAAACATTTTAAAGTTTTTTAGCCCATCTCTCATCTGCCAATCAAAGCAGCCATTGACACAACACTGGTCCACCTTTCGTTTTTTACCTTGTTACACAGTGGATTTAAGAAATATGAGGTTCCAGAACTAAACATTAAAATACAAAGACCAACAGCTGCTTTATTCTATGATTCTCTCTCTTTCTTGCTCTCTCTCTCTCTCACACACACACACACACACACACACACACACACACACACACACACACACACACACACACACACACACACACACACACACTTTATTCACATTAAATTTGTATGTTCTCCCTCCTCTGGCTCCAGTGGATGTTGGGAGTAACAGTGGGGGGGTCACGGTAGCTTCGCCAATGTCGTTCTCAGCTGCTCTGTCGTTACTGGCCACCGTGAGCCACCTCAGTTAAAATTTGGGAATCCCACTCGCCGGATTCCTCTTTCTCCTCATCTTTTTTTGCTCAAAATAAGTTAATGGGGTTCATTTTTAGCGATGTCTATGCGATACTTTAAACGTATCTGTCCCTGACTGACTGAGTGACTGACTGAGTGATGAATTTACACCAATGGTGCTTGTAATCTTTACTCACAAACCGTGCTCGTAAATTATTTTTCTGGTTTGCACACATCTATTTTTAGGGGAAGTGAAATATTCATACTGCAGAGCCCTGCTGCCAGGAAAACACACACACACACACACACTCAACAAATACTGACGGAAAATTCACAATGTCGGTGGTTACAAACGCCTCCCATTGACAAACACTGACTCAGCCTGAGAGACTCAGGGAAGGGTAGATGAATTTACACAACCATCTCACCTTAGAACGGTCATGTGCTCCTGTGGCCAGTGTCCTGTCATGACTGGCTGTCTCCTCCTCCGATTCCTCATGTGGACGGGATTTCTTCTCCAAGGTACCACGGCGGTGTGCTTCAGAGGGCAGCAGAGAGCGAAATGAGCGCTCCTCAATTTCATCTTCAGTCATCGACTCGTCAAACTTCAGAGAGTACTCTGTTGCCACTGATGTACTGTCTGCTGCAGAGGCAGAAATAATGTTAGTCCCATGTTCCCTTGCGGTATATCCCATCCAGCAGCACCGACATGAAATCTTTTGACAGAGTGTATGCATGTGTGCGCTTGCGTTTCATTGTTTCTGTCTGCGATTTTTGTGTAAGTGGTGATAGGGGATAGTTTCTTATTTTTGCCCTATATCACCTTCTGTGTATTTCAATACATTTTCATTTGAGAAAATGTAGAGTTCTCCTAGACCTTAACTTCTTCAATAAGTTTGAAAGTTTGTGTTTGTAGTCAGTATGAGGTATTTTGAGAGTGGTTGGACAAAATGGAAGTCAACTACACCATATCACTCTATGGCTGAACTGTTATTCTTCACAAATAACACAGTATGTGATAGTGGGTGAACAAGTAGATGAAACGTATAGTAGTATCTGACTGAGTCGGCAATATATTTCTTTTTTTGGGGGGGGGGTCCCCCCCCTTTCTCCCCAATTGTATCTGGCCAATTACCCCACTCTTCCAAGCCATTCCAGTCGCCGCTCCACCCCCTCTGCCAAGCCGGGGAGGGCTGCAGACTACCACATGCCTCCTCCGACACATGTGGAGTTGCCAGCCGCCTCTCCTCATCTGACAGCGAAGAGCCTTGCCAGGGGGACGCAGCGTATGGGAGGACCATGCCACTCCTCCCCGTTCCCCCTCCCCCCCGAACAGGCGCCCCGACCTACCAGAGGAGGCGCCAGTGTAGCGACCAGGACATACACCCACATCCGGCTTCCCACCCGCAGACTCAGCCAATTGTATCTGTAGGGATGCCTGACCAAGCTGGAGGTAACACAGGGATTCGTACTGGCAATCCTCGTGTTGGTAGGCAATGGAATAGACCACCATGCTACCCGGATGCTCAATATATTTCTTTTTAACTCTGCAGACAATATCTGCAATTCAAAAGCTTATATCATGATATTTTGAATTAATTTCCTAGACATGAACAGACCAAGCAGACAAGTATAGGAACTGCTCGTTTTGGTAAAAGTTTGGGACCTTCTACCTGTTCTTTGCAGCTTTTCTAGTAGAGATGACTGTATTCCAGTCATCGTGGTACATCACAGCTGAATGATCATAGAGATCATAGAGTGAAACCTAGCTCAGAGCTGTGCCTTCTGTCCAGTACCTTTCTCATCCACCATGGAGGGAATGCTGTCACTGCGAAGAGAGTCGTCTGCCGCTGTGGGAGCGTCTTCCTCTATGGAGCTGCAACTTGCGACCTTCTCCCTCCTCAAAGGCATGCTCCTCTCCTGTGATCCCTCTTTCGTCCTTTTTTCTTCTGCTCCCTCCTTTCGACTTCTCTCCCTCTGGTCAGAGGAAGCCTGCAATGGGCTCAGGTGGCTGCTGCTGTCTCCATCACTGGAAAGAAAATGGGGGGAAAAATTAGTGGATTTCGTGACTGTCTCAAACTTGTCCGGTCTGTCTGAGTAACTGACATCACGTTGAAAATGAAATTTAAAATATAGCATATGTACACAGAGGGAGGTAATAAAAAGAAATGTAAGAAGTCAAGGCAGTCGCAACTCAGTTGTGAAACAGAAGTAAATTTCAACCCAGTAGATTATTTTTTGGAGAAAAAAAAGGGGATTTCCATCCAACACAAGTCTGACAATAAAGTAGCCATTTGGTACCTGAGGTTGGGTCTCCTGGAGGGCAGTGAGTCAGACTGACTGCAACTGTCCAGGGGAGAGGGGGGCTCTTCTGGCCCTGCCCTACTGCCTGACACCTCACTCCTGGAGTGGTAAGAAAGTACACAGAAGACAAGAGATATGGTTAGTGAGAATTTGGGTCGTCTCTTTGACTTCATGCATCAGTGGTCATGGTGTTAAATCCTTTCTACTTAGTTTAAGTAAATAATTGTCTGATTGAACTGTGCTAGTAGTTTGAAACACAAATAGAGGCTGGAGTAGTTGTACTCTAAATAGAGGGGGGAAAAAAAAAGACACGTTGAAGTGAATATTCTCAACAATTTGCAAAAACTGGGAAAAGCCAGTAATGTGTCAGTTTACCTTTCAGTGTCAGCTTTGGCTTGTAGTTGTTTCATGTTGTGCTGTTCTCTCTGCTGGTCCAAAAGAGATGTGACAGCCGAAGGTACAATCAATGCCCCGGCTATCTGAGACCGTGCCAACTCTGTCATCTGACAGACAAGACAACATGAAAGTTATCATCAAACACCACTTTTCTACTGCAACTGGACTTGGTATACCAAGTCCCAAGTCCAGTTGCACTCGATTCAATTCCTTTGGATAACCATGACCTGGATGAATGAGAACATTCACAGACACTTTTCTACTGATTTACCAAGTTGGATTTGCTGGTCTGTGACAATGACATCGAAGGTTGGTCCCGTCCACCTCGGTGTTCGTTTATCAATATGAATCTGCTATGGTTACAAATAAAGGTAGGGACTGTCTTCCAGGCAAAAGATAAAGTAGCGAGCACAGACCTCTTTGATGTGTCGGGCAGCATCAGCTGTGTAGCGGGCCGCCTCAACTTGTTGAGTCATCATTTTAGCCGTGGATTCTTGGAGACCACCCAAAGTCTCTTGTTGGGTCACTGCCATGCTTTCCTGCAAGTCTGCATGAGCCTGGACATAATCACACAAGCACCACACACCTTGTGTTAAAAGGCGGGGAAACAGGCTGTATGTATGGCCTTGTCCATAAGTTTGTGAACATCACTTGAAAACATCCTAAATGCTTTTGTGTATGTGTGTTTTATGTGTGTATGTACCCTGACTGCTCTGTGTCTGCTCTCCTCCAGCTGTAGCTGTGCCTCCAGAGCTTCCCTCTCAGCCTTTATTTTCAGTTCATATAGTTCACGCTCATGGCGCTGCTGCTGGGCCTGCAAGAGTCAAAGGTTAAAGAGCAGGTCAGAGCAAAGTATAAATATAGACAGACCTATTAAAGAAATATGTCATTGAAACTTATGGGGGAAAATCAGCCGGTAAAATTATTTATAGAATATTGAAGACACAAAGAAACAAAAATTATGTTAAATTAAATCCAAAACAGCCCCTCTAAAAAAAATAAAAAAATAAATAAATAAAATGCAGATTTTTTTTTTGTATTCGATTGTTTTTGAGCACAGTTCACACCACCGAAGTACATTATCTTGCAAAATATTGGAAAAAAAAACCACAGTCATAATCCATTGAAAAGATAATATATCCTTGTTGGATGCTGCTACCACCCAGCTGCCCATTGTGTTGTTCATCATGCTGTAATGCTCGCCTATGATCAGCCCCACTGTCCACATCTGCAACCCTTCTTTCACCTTCAGTATCTGGGCCAATGATACACTCTCCTGCTGGGCCATGGACACACCCCTCAGCCTTTCCACATCCCCCAACTGTCGGAGAGACTCCTCAACGGATTCCAAGTAGGTGAGCTCCGCTGTCATACGCTGCTGCAATACAGTGGGGGCATACTGCAGCTCACCTGGAAGAGGAAGAGTGAGAGGGGAGAAAGGGAAGGTGAGCGGGGAATGAGAAATAGCAGAAGGGAGGTTGGTTGAGCAGATTACTGCCGTTAACCTCACTAGGAATATACAGTGCATCCGGAAAGTATTCACACCCCTTCACTTTCCCCACATTTTGTTATGTTACAGCCTTATTCCAAAATGGATTAAATTCCTTTTTTTCTCATCAATCTCCACACAATACGCCATAATGACAAAGTGAAAAAGGTTTTGTAGAAATTTTTGCAAATTTATTAAAAATAAAAAACTGAAATATTGCATGTACATAAGTATTCACACCCTTTACTCAGTACTTGGTTGAGGCACCCTTGGCAGCGATTACAGCCTCAAGTCTTCTTGGGTATGAAGCCACAAGCTTGGCACACCTATATTTGGAGTATTTCTCCCATTCTTCTCTGCAGATCCTCTCGAGCTCTGTTAGATGGGGAGCGTCGCTGCACAGCTATTTTCAGGTCTTTCCAGAGATGTTCAATGGGGTTCAAGTCTGGGCTCTGGCTGGGCCACTCAAGGACATTCACAGACTTGTCCCGAAGCCACTTCTTCGTTGTCTTGGCTTTGTGCTTAGGGTCGTTGTCGTGTTGAAAGGTAAACCTTCGTGCCAGTCTGAGGTCCTGAGCGCCCCAGAGCAGGTTTTCATCAAGGATCTCTCTGTACTTTGCTCCATTCATCTTTCCCTCGATCCTGACTAGTCTCCCAGTTCCTGCTGCTGAAAAACATCCCCAGAGCATGATGCTGCCACCACCACGCTTCACTGTAGGGATGGTATTAGCAAGGTGATGAGAGGTGCCTGGTTTCCTCCAGATGTGACGTTTGGCATTCAGGCCAAAGAGTTCAATCTTGGTTTCATCAGACCAGAGAATCTTGTTTCTCATGGTCTGATAGTCCTTTGGGTGCTTTCTGGCAAACTCCAAGCGGGCTGTCATGTATGTACCTTTTACTGAGCAGAGGCTTCCGTCTGGCCACTCTACCATAAAGGCCTGATTGGTGGAGTGCTGCAGAGATGGTTGTCCTTCTGGAAGGTTCTCCCATCTCCACAGAGGAACGCTGGAGCTCTGTCAGAGTGACCATTGGGTTCTTGGTCACCTCCCTGACCAAGGCCCTTCTCCCCCGATTGCTCAGTTTGGCTGGGCGGCCAGCTCTAGGAAGAGTCCTGGTAGATCCAAACTTCTTCCATTTACGAATGATGGAGACCACTGTGCTCTTCGGGACCTTCAAAGCTGTAGAAATTTTTTTTTACCCTTCCCCAGATCTGTGCCTCAATACAAACCTGTCTTGGAGGTCCACAGACAATTCCTTTGACTTCATGGCTTGGTTTCTGCTCTGACAGGCACTGTCAACAGTGGGACCTTGTACAGACAGGTGTGTGCCTTTCCAAATCATGTCCAATCAATTGAATTTACTACGGGTGGACTCCAATCAAGATGTAGAAACATCTCAAGGATGATCAGTGGAAACAGGATGAACCTAAGCTCAATTTTGAGTGTCATAGCAAAGGGTGTGAATACTTATGTACATGCAATATTCCAGTTTTTTATTTTTAATAAATTTGCAAAAATTTCTACAAAACCTTTTTCACTTTGTCATTGTGGGGTATTGTGTGTAGCTTAATGAGAAAAAAAAGGAATTTAATCCATTTTGGAATACGGCTGTAACATAACAAAATGTGCGGAAAGTGAAGGGGTGTGAATACTTTCCGGATGCACTATATAAATATGTGAGAACAAAAACATAGAGGAAGAGAGAGGTGCTCAAGACATTAATAGTTCATTGTGTCCGTAAAAGCTGTACTTACTTGTGGTTTCTGCTCTACCACTGGGTCTGGGAATGTGTGTTCCAGGAACAGCAGCCGGTCTACCCTCGGGTGTTACTGGAGATCCACTTCTTAAACCCAGGCCTATATTTGGGATGTCTGCCCCCACTGAGGAGCCACTTCTTACAGACACGTCAGGAGAGTCTGCCCCTGGAGGAGAGCCGGAAGGGGATGCCTGACTAGGGCTGTCCACTGGAGACTTATTACCATCCAACCCAAAACTAGAGAAAAAGATTTAAAAAAGAGAAAAACATGAATGAAAGCTGTTACACATGAGGCAGTCAAATGTATACTTGAAACAATATGAAGGTGCTGCACTACAATAATCATAGCAGGTAGTAAGTTAGATTGGATACACTGGATCACGTGGATATATTTATGGTTTTCAGGCAATGATTTTTTTGTTTGACCATTCGATAATGACTTCCTTTGTATGATGAAAACATCCCGTATATCAAACAGAAGTGTATTTTAGGTCAGTTCACACTATGCATATTTCAAGATCTAGTAGAGAAGACACATAGAGGACTGACTTTGTTGAACAACAAATAACAGGGGGACCCCGGCCCAGGTCTACTGCTGAGTGGAGCAATGTAACCATACTATGTGAAGGGCAGAGACCCTCCATCAATAGATATATTGTCCTGCTCGGAGCGGGACCACAGGCCAAGGACGCCATCTTAAGAGATTGAGAAAACACTCTGTTCCCTCAATAGGGCCAGCAGAAGAGACAATTGCGCTTCTTTGCTCCATTGATGATCAACAGATTTAGTTATCACAACATGACAATGACCTCTGGGCTGAAATAAGTTATCCATCACACTTACACAGAGATAAACATGCAACAGAGAGCTGCAATGGATACTTCATCAAGCAAAAGCATGGCACATTCATCATGAATGTGCCATGCAAGATGATATCTTTGTAGTCGTTTCCATCCCAGTCGACAGGCAATGAGTTTCAACACAAGGAAAAGAACTTGTGTTGTAAATGACATTAAAGGACATTTAGTTATGTTTGAAATCGCATTGTCTTCCAGTCATCTTGGAAAACAGACAGTCCCCTTCAAAGATATGGCAAGAATCTCCCACCTGGATTTCAGAAACATGCCACTGGAGAGCTCAAATGTCATTACTGTGAGGGGGGAGGACCCAACACCCCCCCTCCCTTGGAGACATGCCCAAACTGTGGTGAAGCTGGCTGTCCTGACCCACCACCTCTCAGGCCCCACAAACAAAAGGGCTAGTGTTCTGTCCCTTTACGAGCTGCAGTGTGACACTTCTGCAGAGCACTGCTTAAATCCTTGAGTCCTCTACAGAGCGGAAAGCCGCAAGATGGGTTGTTCTGGCAGCCCTAACTAGAGTTCCCTATGCACAGTTTAACAATTATCACTTGGTCATCATGTTCGGATAAATGAACCTTAGGGGAATTAAGTGCTGGACAAGCTGAGGTGATGAAGGGCGTTGAGTGTTTCAGGATAGGAACAAGGGGGACGTCCTATTACTAAATACTAATGGCAGTGGTGAAAAGATCCCATTCATCCCAAACTGGGCCCAAACACAGGTTTTCAACTTCCATTTTATTTTGGCTTGGAAATACTAAGCGAAGGAAACAGTGCGGCTGGTGTCACCTTCCAAGTTCATTTAGTTTCTCCCTTAACAGAATTAACATTGTGGGGTTGAGTCATTTTGGAACAAGAAAAGTAAGTTTCATCACTGTCACAGCGACACATCACCACAACACTAGGAAATAAAAGTTCCTGTATGATGACTTTGTATAAATAAATATAAAAAATAAATCAAATAAAATCCCATTGTTAACCTATACTAACCGATTCATGGACAATATGATAAGCATTAATTTGTATGTCCACAGCACTACCATTTTACACAGAAAGCAGTACCACTCGAAAGGTTTAAGAAAACAAAAGAGGAAGGAAATATTAAAGGCCACACTGGAGTTGAACCAAACTGGGAATCTCAGACAGGAGGAACTTTTTGATAGTTCTAAGAACTGTTGGAGAACTATCCCTTTTTATTGTGTCCACACTGCAGGAACTGGGAACGATCGTAGTTCTTAGAATGCCATTTTGAGGGACTTTTTAACTCCTACTTCAGGGTAGGCACTTACCCGGCACAAGAGGAACCTTGACTGACAAGTTTGCATGACTGATCGAACATGAGACAATGGAGCAGCGGCAACCACCATTTTTAAAAACCTGCGTAAAACGTTAGCCATGTACACAAAAGCTCTTAACG
This sequence comes from Lampris incognitus, assembly GCF_029633865.1. Taxonomy (NCBI): domain Eukaryota; kingdom Metazoa; phylum Chordata; class Actinopteri; order Lampriformes; family Lampridae; genus Lampris; species Lampris incognitus. The sequence goes on along the minus strand of NC_079213.1, from coordinate 92,828,378 downwards.
TTAGCCTTTAAAAATGGAACAAAACACAGACCAATGGACCGACAGTGAAGTCCAGGCTTTATCGTGCGTCAACATGAAAACACACAGTCTAAATTTGCATGTCCCCTTTACAACTCTGTTATCATGAATCCCATGGCACACAACAAACACACAGCTCTGATCATGGCATCCTCCATGTTGTTGTTGCATCATGCACAGAATAAGATAAACGTTTGTATTCATACACATTTGACATTGGTATACTAACCGCGCAGAAATGACATTGGTATACTAACCACTGGTTTGGTATACTAACCACTGGTTTAAGTCATTTCAGAGTCCCTGGTGGTGCGAATGCAAACACTAAAAAAGCCCTGGAAGGATCATAGCTCTCAGGGAACCTCCCCAGCGGGTAGTTCCTGTCAAAAAAGTCCCTAGAACTGCTTGGTCCAAAAGCACTTTATAATATACTTGAAGGGCTCTTAATTGAAAAAAGCCTTATGGGAAGAAAACAACACTTTTGCAGATGACAGGTTTTGAAATTTTGCTCTGGTAAACTGCACATACAAAACCCCCATACTGTTTCTCATTAAATTACCTTCGGAGGGAGTACCCCGAGGCTCCCCCCAGTGTACCATCAGAGGGGATACTCCTGGCCTGGCTGTAGACTGAGTTCTTCTCTGAGCCTCTTTTCTTGGATTCAGCAGATGGGGCTTCAGACGTTGGTGAACGGGGGCTCCTCTGCTCATCCACCACAGTGGCATCATGTCGGTCGGATGATGCACCTGCAGAAGAAGGGAGACACTATTCATTATAACACAGTATGAAGGCAGCCATCACTCTGCAAACCGGTGAATTTTCAAGAACAGTGTTTCCCGAAAAACTTGGGAGAGACAGGGAGAACATGGAAAATATGAAAGATGTTCGCAATTTTTTTTCTAAATTTTTCTCTAAATCTAGAACATACTTAATTTACAGCTCTACTTGGTGTAAAATTTGTTGTATAAATATATTTTCAACCAGACCAGTGTTGACTAGAATTGTTTCTCACCTCTCTTTCCTGTTGAGCCCCTGGAGAGGGGCGAGGAGCCAGGTGTGGAGCCACAGGACAGATGAGGGGATTGAATAGATGAATGAAGGGAGTTTAGGTCTCTCGCCCTTTTCTCATATGGGGATCTCCTCTTTAGCTCCTCAAAGTGACTGTTCACACTGAGCGAGAGGAGAGACAAGATTAAATAACCGTTTTACTTCACAGAATATGATGTAACCACCCCCTGAAATGAAAAGCTCAAGAAATAAAAAAAAACAAAACTGAAAGTCCGAAATCTACCAGCCCACCTAAATCTAATTACCAACTACTATAAGCTAATTTGCAGGCTTTGATGCATTATTGAGCTTTGATGAACTATTACTAGGCCTTTTACTATGAATGTATTTTATGTTTTGATTTTTTCTACTTTCATAATCACTATAACTTTATCATACACGATTAAACGGAAATGGATGAGCCGCTGTGGCGACCCCTAACAGGAGCAGCCAAAAGCAGTAGTAGTAGATTGAGCTTTGATGAACATGTTAGAAAAGATCTCATGTCCTTCAACAGAGAACCATTACAAACTTAGGAAATATGTGCCATCAAAGTTTCTAGACCTTGAAATAATCTGATGTGGTACTTAGGCTATCTAAATTAGCATCCATTTTTTTACTTCTTACTTCTCAACTTGTTTTTCTTACATTTATCATTCTTGGCAGCCTTTTTTATCTTAGAAAGAGCTGCCATTTTTTGCCTCGTCTTTTACTATGAATGTATTTTATGTTTTGATTTTTTCTCCTTTCATAATCACTGTAACTTTATCATACACTATTAAAGATTTTCTAAAAAGCACTACACAAAGATCCCTGATACTATTTTATTATAAACAACTAAAGACTTGTTGGAGCCTTGTGAGTGCCCATATAAAATGCCCACTGCAGATATAGCACCATTACCTTTATACTATAATTAAAGCTTAGTTAGTATCTGTATGGGACATTACACATCTAACGGTCTGAGACCCAAGTGCAAGTATGTCTGCTGAGCCGCACGTGTCATGAGTGACATCCAGTGGTAAGTTTATGAACAAGTCCAGCTTATTTCTCTAACCTGCGATTATTGTGTCCTCTCTTCGACTGCCCACTTGTTCCACTACTACGAGTTGACACAAAGTCGTTCTCATAGGTTGCTACATCACCGGGGCTAGCTCCAGACTGGACAGATCGGACAGACGGAGATCTTTTCTCCGGCTTATCCTCACCCACTATCAGATAAACATAGGGAGGAAAAAAATTGTCAGGGAGAAATTGGAAAGTTTCTCCTGTTGTGATTATCCTACTTACTGGTGAAAGGTAGATGATACACTGCAAAATTAACAAAAACAATGTACTACTGTTAAGGTAAATCATCCATTATTCATCCATTATCCAAACCGCTTATCCTGCTCTCAGGGTTGCGGGGATGCTGGAGCCTATCCCAGCAGTCATTGGTAAATCATAAGTACCTAAATTTCTCTGAATTTTAATACTCATGTACAAGTTTACCTTTCACATGGCTATGAAGGGTCTTGGTGAAAATGTTGATGACACTAAGAGGGCTCCCTTTGTTTAGCTCCTCCCAGGCTTGTTTGCTACCATCCCTTAGAGAAAAGGGAGAGTACCTCTCTGCCTCTCTTTGGAAATGGGACAGAGGCTGATAGTCCCCTCTCTGACCCACACAGAAGTCCTGAGCACCCAGACGATCTGCTAGTCCAGCTATGTGATTGTGGGAGTGGCGAGGAGGGTCTGCATCATCCTCAGAGAGACTCCCCTCGCTCAAGAGAGGACCCTCACTAATGGAGCCTCCACTTGATTCATGGTGTTCAGGCTTCTTTCCATTCATCTCCTCCCCCTCAATTGTTCCATATTCTCTCCCCTGTCCCAACCTTTCCATCTTCTCTCCCTTCTCTAGGCCATTGACCAACGTCCTCCCTTCTTGTGTTTCGTTGTTTAGGGTGTGGCCCCCAACACCAGCAGCTGTGGTTTCCAGCCTGAAGAAATTGGTTTGCAAACCATTTTTCTCTTTCTGCCTTCTAAAGGTGCCTTCTGAAGCTGCCAGGTTGCCCACAAATGGCAGATCCACTGCATTGTATGAACTCTGACCTGCACTACACAAAATCCTCTGGATCCTCAGAGCTAGGTCATCAGGATCTGTTGTGGCAGCTATGGCTGTTTCTCTGACAGGTGGGCTGAATGCCTTTGCCCAGCGTCCATCGTCGTGGTTCATTTGAGAGGGCTGAGGAGCAAAAATGGCATCGACATCCAAAGCAGTTGCTGAGCCATAGTTGATCCCCTCGCCAGCTAGTTTCCGTGCTTCACTCTCTATGCGTTGGGAGAGGGATGCGGCTGTGGCCTTTAGAGCTTCGATGCGGGACATCTTGGACTGCAACCTGTTGGGAGGTGCTGTAGTTGGCTCTGGGACCTGTCTGTGTCCTCCAGCGGATGCCCCAGCCTCCAGCCTGAGAAGCTGTGAGAGGAGATGGTCACTAGGTGGCACCAGAGCACTACTGCTGGGAGCAGAGGCTGGTCGGACTGCTGAGTTCAGGCCAGGCTGAAGCCAGGAGGGAACTCCCACACCCAGATCATTCCTATATAAGTGGAACAGAAAAATAAAAATGGGACAGGAGGGAAGGAAGTAGAGAAGGCAGGTTAATAAGGCACTGGGTTCTAAAAACACTGAACCCTAAACTGCTTGGGTCAAGTCAAGTCAAGTCAATTTTATTTGTATAGCCCAGGTGTATGTGTAGCCCTCCACTCAATGAAGCCACCTTCCCTGGCCACTGCTCCAAATGACAGAAAATACTTAGACTGGCTGACTTAATAAGAGATCATTAATTCTGTAATGTAAACTGGAAAGGGAAGGGATATTTTTAAAGTGCGAGTACTGCAGGTAAACCCAAAATAAACAGTTGAAAAAAACCCCAACATATATTTATTTATTTATTATTCGACATGAGATATCTGCAAATGTCATTTGATATGGCATGTTCTCTAAAATGCTAAATTCCTAACTAAAAGGGCAGTCAATGTGTTTTATAGATGTCATCACAAGGCATTTGCAAATGATTTTAAAATCTTTATGCTGATATACCCAATATATAACCTACTAGTTTGAATGTCATAAGTTCACAAGGTTCTAGGATAAAATCACAACAAAACATCCTACTGACAGCAACTAAAATTGAGATCTAATGGCCATGGATAGAGGAGAAATTCTAAAGGAACGCAAACTCCGTGGAAACTACAAACATGATTTACCCATTATCTAAATGAAATCATGCCCTGTTTACTTAATTCAGAGGGTCATCTGAGGCGTTATCTTTTGCATCTAAAATAGGAGTTGGGACAGTAAAAATTCCCTATTTGGAGTTCATCTGGTACTGAAAAAAAAAAGAGCTGCAAGGCTTGGGAGGCACTCATAAAACTTACTGGTGGAAAATAAGTGTCTGACGAACAAACAGTGCCTCTGTCTAATGTAGTCAGGTGATTCTCAAATAGTTAGACATTGTACATTACATATATTTGTTGAGTTTGTTTACAAGTGCCTATTAGATATTTTTGCCGTGTGTATTGGAGGTGGTGGGCAGTTGTCTGTGTGGTTGCAGGGGGAAGGGGCGATGCTGTAGAGTTGTTGCCAGCCTTTAACTCAAGGGTCATCCCGTACAAAAATACAGTGTTACAAAGCATGTGAGACACTTGCAAGGGTTGCCTATGGAAACTAAATGAAAACAAACAGTTGTTCTGTTTGATATTGTCAGGTGATTCCCTAGTAATTATGTACCACACAATATTTTCAGCAGATCAAAGAATATGAGTGGGAGAACTTATCTATGCCCATGTTTGCCCAATAAAAACTAGATCTGAAGTATCTGCTGTTATCGATAGAGGAGGTGGTGGGACAGGTGTGTGTGTGTGTGTGTGTGTGTGTGTGTGTGTGTGTGTGTGTGTGTACATGTTTAGCTATCCTTGTGTGAACCAAATGTCCTCATTAGGATAGCAAAACCTGACAGCACCTACCTTGTGTGGACATTGCAGAGGTCCTCACAAGGAATATTTTAGGGTTAGGACTTGGTTTTAGGGTTACGGTTAGAATTAGGGTTAGGTTAAGGTAAGGGTTGAAACCAGACTGTGTGTGTGTGTGTGTGTGTGTGTGTGTCCACCTTGAGAGTGGAGGAGGTGGATGTTCTGACAAAGACATATCACTGCTGGAGGGACTTTGGGGTGGTTCGAGTCTCTTATTCTCCTTGTCCGACTCCCCTGAAGGCTGGTACACTGGCTTCTGCAACTGAACACATACATACATACATATATATATGCATGCACACACAACTCAGAAGCTTGTGGTTCTTCATATACTTTCTCTTTCTTCATTAATCTTGTAACCTATTATTGGGTTATTTTTATTGGATGTTGCAATGTCTCCTACCAGTTGACTAGAAGTAGGTAGTACAGTAGGTTGTGTCTGTGTTGCTTCTGCACCCAGCTGGGCCTCCTCCAGCAGCAGCTTGGTGTAGGTTTCCTGTAGCCTCTTCTGTACTGGGGCCACAGGCACCACAGGGGGATGGGCCAGTGCTTTACCTACTCCTCTTTGCTTCTTATAGAGCTCCTGCAGTCTCTGGTTCCTCCTCTCCGCCTCCTCTCTCTGTGCTCTCTTCTCCTCTGCCTGACGCCTCTTTCTCTCCTCCTGTTGCCGAACGATGTACTGGCGGACAGAATCTGCATCATAGTGACGCTTCCTCTGCCCTGTCTCTGTAGTGTGGACAGGCTCTGGTTGGTGTTTGGCTGGGCTGGTGCTGCGGGAGCCTCGCAGATAGTTGCCAGCTGCAGCAATAGACCCCAAGGCAGAGACTGAGGCCCTTGTTAGAGACCCCGATCCCCCTCTCCCTCTTCTACTTCGATCCCCTCTCCGGGACCTCTGCCGTGCCCTCTCCTCTTCCTCCTCAGCTGCTCGGCACTCCAGCTGCAGGTCATCCAGTATGCCCTGGATGTCTGCTGACAACAGATCTGTGCTCACAGCCACTGGGGCCTTGTCCTGAGCTGCAGCTGAAGAAATGGGTGTGGGCATGGAGTGGGAGTTGCTCCGCCCTTGGCTACTGCTGTGAGACCTCTCTCTGCTGTTGCGGTGCGACTGCCGGTTTGATTCAGAGCGGGGATCAGAACTGGAGCGGTGAAAGGGACCTGAGGACATTTACAGAAAGGTACGTTTGGTAACTGGTGGTCAGCGTAACACTGGAAACAAACACACAGCAGCATTAATGAAGTGCAGGCAGATGGAAAGAAGGTGAGGGGGAGAAAAAGCAGAAATGTTTGTCACATGCTAGCACTTCGAATGCAAAGATATGAATTTAAATGTGTGTTATGCAGTGAAAGCATCAGCAATTTCTATCTAGCAACTACATTGCCTTTATTCTCATCAGAGACATAGTGGCGCAATAAAGCATTCTACAGTTATCAGAAAATTAAGAAACCATTATTTTGTAAAGCACAGCTGTTCATGAAGAGTTTATAGCAGAAAATTAAGTGGATTCTGATTTGCATCAGTGATGCATAGCATGACATAACATTTGACTGGATCTGACAAACAAATGCAAAGGTGTAAGTAGCCTCAATGCAATCCACACTCAAAAATGCCCAACTAGATATTTCCACTAGAATATGCAACTCTGCAAAAATGAGTGAGTTAGATAAAAAAAAAAAAATCAAAAAAATTAAACCCCCCCCCCCTCTCTGCCTCCTCCTTCCATCCCTTAAACCCCCCCTCCAAACCAGGTTCATGTGCTTGCATGATTTTGCCCTTCATTAACAGGCAAAACTCAATTGCCGTTGAAAATATACACATGTAAAAACTATTTTTTCCAGCAAATCTCTTAGTTATACCAACATTGTATGAAACTTGGTCACAGTAAACTGAGTCAGTGTATCCATGTATGTTTCAGAGTGAAATTCAAACAAAAAAATCTTACATACCTAAGTATTAACTATGAATATCAGACAGGGCATGTAAAGTGATGCTGTGCTTTCTAGGAATATGGCTGCTCTGGTTGTTATGAAGCATCTCTCCACCCTACTGTGCCACTCCCCTGAGTACAAGGCTCCTATACTTGGGGCAATCTCAGGAAATCAGACCATGTTTAATTGTGCAGCCAACCAGAAACCATCAGTCAATCTCTATTCCTTCTGGTCACTGGAAGCCAGCATGGGTTAGGCTAACAGAGACAGAGAGACTGTAGCTGTGTGGACAAGGTAGCAAACGTAGACTCTTTATTTATTGATATTCCTCTGCTGGCTCTGTTATATGGCTGGCTGTCAGAATGTGGGTCCCTTAACATGCAAAAGCACTATAACATGCACTGATAATACAGCTGCCATTTACACAAAAATAAGCTCCACTACAGGAAAACAACACTTAAGTGTATTTCTTTTACTATTCAACTGATGGTAAAATCAACGTAATGAGGAAAAGAGCAAACAAGTCTGAAGACAACGGAAGATGGCTGAAGGAGGGGGAAAACAACATTAATAATAATAATGGCAATAATACAGAAAAGTGTGGTGGTTGCTAATTTACTGATTTTGTTTCCTCAAATAATGCTGAAAATTGGCTGTTATGAGGGACTGGGGGTGTGGGTAATAAAAGAGGTTGTCAAAAAGAAATAAGAGGGCTACAGTGGCAACATCAGACAGGACTGTAGTGGTGTGTGAAGAAAAATTGAGTATGTAGGTCTCCAGGCCCACCTGTTTTACTCAGTCTGTCAGATGGCTGGGGTTTGTCCTCCTTAGGCAACCTGGGAGCTGGACCCAGCACCATCTTCACCAACTTCTGGCCCTCCCTCCATGACGAAGGACCGATCACTGCAGAAGGACAGAGAATCAACACCTATTAGCCTATCACTGTTGGGAATCACAGAATTAATCTCTTGGGTTCTAATGTTTCACAGGCCACATAAAGCCTTCATGCAAGCAGATATGCTTGTGAATGGTTGCGTTATGTTTACTTTGTTTGTAGCACACACAGAGACACACACATACACACGCATGCACAAAGTATAAGGCTGAGAGAAACTGAGACATGAAAGAAAATATGACAGTCAAGACGTATAGCTTCAATAAGACTAATCTAATAGACTTGCTGAACACAACACTCCACTGGCCTAATAAAGAGTAGCCATGCTACATTATGCAAGTGCCCATCTAAGACAAATCTGCAGGCAAAATTAATTCTTTTTAAGTTTCATGCAATTTTAATCTAACATCTCTGGTTTATGCATAACATTGTGAAATTCAGTTTGCAAAAATGACTCAAAGCATTGTAGGATTTTCTGAAGGGAAATAATAAACAATGGTACTGGCACTTTCAGATGAGGCTAAATTACCATCCACAAATAGACACCTTTAAATAAAAATGTATCAGTATTACCATCCACTAACAGACAGCTTTAAATAAAAATGTATCAGTATTCTGCTAACTAAACTTATTCAACCTCCATGTACCACCGGTCCAATTTCACATGTGTGAACCCTGCACACCAGAGCCTGGTAATGAACATCAACTATCCGGGCAACTGTTTGTACTGGGTGGATGAGCCAACAGGGCAGAACCTGATCACAGATCTCAAAGAGGCTATTAATAGAGCTGTGCCTGCTTGGATCAGAAATCAGGCTGAGAGGAGAGAAGAGCGATGACTCAGGGGCTGGAGGACAGGATAATACTACAGTGGCAAGGAATGAAGGGGATCAGGTGTGCTCAAGACAAAGAGAATGAACGACAGAGCACATTAAGCAGAGTCAAACTTGAAAGAGCAAAATAAAGCGTGAATGAGTTTGTGTGTGTGTTAACTGCCTCCATCGATGCATGTAGGAATACTTTCTACCCAGGGTCAATATTCTCAGCTGTTAATGCTCTGCCTGGGATAAAGTAGTAGGTGGCTACCATGCTGAATACCAATAGCAGCATGTCTCTAAACCACTGGCAGGTCACAGTCAGCATGTCACACATACTGGACATTTCTCCAGCGATAAGATACTTAGCACAACATGGGCTGCCAGCAATAGATTGGAACAAACAAACAGGACTGTTAAGACACAACTGAGCAGATGAACAATTACTACAGCATTCAGAAGGTGTTACCTATTGGAATTGTTTCCAAAATTAAAAAAAAGAAAAGAAAGAAAGTCCTTTCCTTATAGTCCACAACGAAATACACAATTACTGAAAATGTGTTATTAGAATGCAGAGTCCCTGTTTCCAGTGGTGAGCATGTTCCAGTGTCTGTATTGGATTATAAAGAAGTGACTACATTTCTATGCAGGCTTGACTGTATAATTTACTCCAGTTAAGCAAAAATCAGACTGCCACTTCAGATCAACTGTTTATACGCAGGAGAAAATCACCTCAGCTACCAGGTTTTCTTTAGACTATGGACAGTTAAGTTGCTGCACTGCATCCTGGTTAAAATAGCTGGAATAAGTTTAAATTTTGGATTTATAGCTTCAATTAAACACAGTTATTGATTTGTTATGAGAAAGTGTGCGCACATTCTCAGAGTGGAAGTCGTTGTGCTAACAGACCACAGTTGGATTGAAATAATGGAAGTGCTAACAGCTAAATGATGACTGCAGTGGTGTGAGTAAGAGCCCAAGGGCTGCTGTGTGAGAAAGAGAGAAAGGAGAGAAGAAATAAAGGGAGAACATGGCAGAGGATGAAAAATGAACAATGGTGGCCTAAAAGAGAGAAAGACAAAACTGGAGAGTCAGAGACAAATTGAAGATTGAGGGAGGTGGTCATAAGGTGAACTCTATGCCAAGTGATGGTGTTCTGTGAACCAACTCTGCCTGCACAACCACATGTATTACTACTGAACTGTAACCCACCCTCCCGTTTCAATTCTTCCTCTCAGCTTTACAACTATGTACATCTTCTTCTTTCGGCTTGTTTCCTTGTTTGTAAGAGTGACCACAGCGGATTTTGCAGTTTCCATCGGTACCCTGTGAGGGCACAACACCATGGCGGCCCTCAACCAATCTGGTATGGTCTTGTCAATTCGCTTAATGATTTGGCAAAATTTTACATTGGATGCCCTTCCTGACACAACCACTAACCAAGCTCTCCTCGTAGGTGATGGAAAACTTTAATCCCTGAATGCTTTTCCTTCTTTGTTTCTCGCTTTTAGTTGACCCCCCCCCCCCCAACAGCTCTTGCTGTTTGGGAGACTTTTCTTGTGAATGTGTTTGTGTGTTTTTTTTGGATGGGAATCATGACCACAAACAATGGAAAGGAACAAACGACGAATATTAAGAACAAGGACAGAAAGAAGGATACGAAGGGGAATAAAATAAACAAAAAATGGGAAAGAAAAACACAATGAGAGAGGAAACAGAAAAAACGAGCGAACAGATGGAGAACGACAGAAAAACAGTGGAGAAGAATGTGGAGAAAGGAAAGAGAAATACAGCAAAGAGTTGACAGTGGAAGTGGAGGGAGGTGAAAGAGTTACCATGATGGAAATATTGAAGGAGGTGACGAAAGAGTGTGGGGAGGTAGTTGGTTGCAGAGTAAGATGAGAGAAGATTTTTGACATCACAATGAAGGACAAGGATGGGAAATCCAAATTGATGGACGTCGTGTGAGTGAAAGCAGTGATGATTCACACCAGAGGCATCACAAGCAATGACACGGTGGTGTCCATCAACCTGCTTGTCTATCTGGAGGACTGGAAGATACTGGCAAAGCTGGAAGAATGGGGAGTGAAGGCGTTATTGCCAATTAAATGACGCACGTGGCCTGATACAGAAATAGCTGGCGGAACGAGATTTGTAAAAGTAGTTTCAACGACCAGGTCCGTTCACTCCCCTACTCCACAAAATTTGAGACTCTAAGAGGTGCAGAACATTTCAGAGCCATTCATGACAGACAAGTATGTGTGCGAAGACTCTGCATTAAACCTGGGCACATTTTTAGAGAGTGCCCAGGGTTTACTTTCTTTAAATGCAGTAAGAGAGGACACTATGCGAGAGAGTGTGACGAGCAGAGAGAGATGGAGAGAGAAGAGGAAGAGCAGCAAAGAGAAGGAGGAGGAAGTGGAGGAGAAGAGGTGAGAGCAGAGGAGAACATTGTAAGAGAAGATGATGACAGAGAGCAGATGGAGGACAATAAGCTGAGAAAGAAGAAAGGAGAGAAGAAGGAAGACAACGTGGTGGTGAGAGTGAATGAAGGGAAGAAGAACAGTGGGGAAAGCAGGGGAGGTTACTGGGGTAGAGAAGGGAGGGGGCAGTGGGTTATTTCGAACAATACAGAAAGTAAGGAGAACAACCTCAGAAAGCTGGCTACAAATAGGAAAACCCAAAAGGGAGGAAATCTGGTAGAAAATAAAGGAAAGTGGAAGAAATACACTCACTGGCCACTTTATTAGGTACACCTTGCTAGTACCGGGTTGGACCCCCTTTTGCCTTCAGAACTGCCTTAATCCTTCGTGGCATAGATTCAACAAGGTACTGGAAACATTCCTCAGAGAGTTTGGTCCATATTGACATGATAGCATCACGCAGTTGCTGCAGATTTGTCGGCTGCACATCCATGATGCGAATCTCCCGGTCCACCACATCCCAAAGGTGCTCTATTGGATTGAGATCTGTTGACTGTGGAGGCCATTTGAGTACAGTGAACTCATTGTCATGTTCAAGAAACCAGTCTGAGATGATTCCAGCTTTATGACATGGCGCGTTATCCTGCTGGAAGTAGCCATCAGAAGATGGGAACACTGTGGTCATAAAGGGATGGACATGGTCAGCAACAATACTCAGGTAGGCTGTGGCGTTGACACGATGCTCAATTGGTACTAAGGGGCCCAAAGTGTGCCAAGAAAATATCCCCCACACCATTACACCACCACCACCAGCCTGAACCGTTGATACAAGGCAGGATGGATCCATGCTTTCATGTTGTTGACGCCAAATTCTGACCCTACCATCCGAATGTCGCAGCAGAAATCGAGACTCATCAGACCAGGCAACGTTTTTCCAATCTTCTATTGTCCAATTTTGGTGAGCCTGTGCGAATTGTAGCCTCAGTTTCCTGTTTTTAGCTGACAGGAGTGGCACCCGGTGTGGTCTTCTGCTGCTGTAGCCCATCTGCCTCAAGGTTCGACGTGTTGTGCGTTCAGGGATGCTCTTCTGCATACCTCGGTTGTAATGAGTGGTTATTTGAGTTACTGTTGCCTTTCTATCAGCTCGAACCAGTCTGGCCATTCTCCTCTGACCTCTGGCATCAACAAGGCATTTTCGCCCGCAGAACTGCCGCTCACTGGATATTTTCTCTTTTTCGGACCATTCTCTGTAAACCCTAGAGATGGTTGTGCGTGAAAATCCCAGTAGATCAGCAGTTTCTGAAATACTCAGACCAGCCCGTCTGGCACCAACAACCATGCCACGTTCAAAGTCACTTAAATCACCTTTCTTCCCCATTCTGATGCTCGGTTTGAACTGCAGCAGATTGTCTTGACCATGTCTACATGCCTAAATGCATTGAGTTGCTGCCATGTGATTGGCTGATTAGAAATTTGCGTTAATGAGCAGTTGGACAGGTGTGCCTAATTAAGTGGCCGGTGAGTGTAGTTTAGATCATTAAAATGGGACATCTCTTTCCAATTATCCTCTTCATGGTTAAAATCCCCTCTTTTAATACAAATGGGCTAAAGGATAAGATTAAGAGACAGCAAACCTTCATGGTAGGTAAGTCTGACATTTTATGTTTGCAAGAGACACATTGGGATGAGGCTGGGTGTGAGACAGGTTGAGAGAGAGAATGGATGGGAGAAATGTATGTGAACAATGGTGGAGTCAGAACAAGAGAGGTTGCAATATTAGTGAAAAGAGGTGTAGTTGAGAATGTGTGGATGATAGTGAGGGGGGAGCAATAGGGATTACGTTTGAGAATTTGGGTAAAAAATTTCAATTGTTGAATGTGTATGCACCGAACGATGAGAGGGTGAGGAGAGTTTTTTTTTTTTTGAGAAATTGGGAGGGATGGTTGGTGAGAACTGTATGGTAGTGGGTGACTTTAATGTAAGGTGTGGGAGGTTGTATGTGACTGAGTGTGAGACTTAAGAGCAATTCATCGAGAGGTGTGTTGAAGGAAGTGATGAGACCAAAAGGGCTGATAGACATGTTGAGAGAGAGGAATCCAGAGGGGAGGGCTTTTTCCTGGAGACAAGGGGTGAAAGGGGTGTTAAAACAGAGTAGGACAGATTTAGTTTTGAGTACGAAGGGCATAGTAGATTAGATAGGGGAAATAGAATACAAAGACACGATAATTAGTGATCACTTGATGTTAGGTTTTAGCTTAGGCCAAAGTGTAGAGAGGAGAGGGGAGGGGGGTGTCGTGTCTGAATGGTGAATTGCTGAGAGAGGAGAAATATAAGAAGATAGTGAGAGTGTATAATTAGAAGAAACAATGAGTGTATGTATGAGGAGAACACTGGGAGGTGGTAGGAGAGTATGAAAGAACAGTTAAGATATTGAGTATAGGGCCCGCAGTGGTGTAGCGGTCTAAGCATCGGCTTTGTGTTGATGCAGTTGCCCACTGGGGACTGGGGTTCACGCCCCGGTCTCGTCAGATCCGACTATGGCCGGACTCGATGAAGCAGCAATAATTGGCAACGTTGTCTTCGGGAGGCGGGCGGAGTCGGCTTGTGTTCGTCACATGAATGAGTCTCTGTGTGTGTTGGAAAAAGCAGTGGTTGGGCCTGGATTCGCCTTGTCACGAAAGTGGTGAGGCGTCTCCTTCGAGACTGCCGGCCGGGGAGATGCAGTTGGAGAATGCATGCAGTACGAGGGTGGGTGTTTGAACTAAAATAGGGATCGATTGGCCACTAAATTGGGAGAAAAAAGGGAAAAATCAGAAATAAATGTAAAAAAAAAGAAAAGATATTGAGTATAGATTATAGCGGAGGCAGAAATAAGATAGAAAAAGAGAGAGGAGGTTAAAGGGAGAGTTAACTAAAGCGGCAAAGAGGGCAGATGGGAGGCAGGTTATGTTTTAGGAGACTATATTAGAATAAAAGATGAACTGAAGGAGATAGAACAAAAGAGGAGTATGGGAGCAATCGTTAAAAGCAGAGCTAGATATGTAGTTGAAGGAGAGAAATGTACGAGGTATTTTTTAGGGTTAGAAAAGACAAAACAAAGAAAGAATTATTTAGAAAAGTTGAAAGGAAAGGATGGTAGGGAGGTTACAGATTTTGTAGGGACAGCTGAAAGAGTAGAAGATTTTTTATGGGGATTTATTTAGGAAAGAACGGATGGATGAAGACAGCATAGGACAAGTGTTAGATAAGGTGAAGGCCAAGGTAAGTGATGATGATAGAGAGATGTGTGAGGGAGACATAGGGACAGGAGAAATAGAGGCAGCAATAGCAGGGTTACATAGGAACAAGAGTCCATGGAAAGATGGTTTAATTGGTGAATTTTACATAGAGTTTAGAGAGGAATTAATGTCAGTGTTACATAGATTATTTAGGTGGATAGAAGAAAAGAACGAGATGCCAGGTAGTATGTTAACAGGGTTAGTCAGCATTATTTACAAGAAAGGGAGTAGGACTAGATTAGAAAACTATACGCCACTTAGCATGTTAAGTAATGATTATAAAATATTAGCAAATAGAGAATATTTAGAAATAGGATTAAAAGAGAAGAAATATTATTTCAGAGTGTTAGGTGTGAATTTAGGGACCAAGGATACGGAAAGGAGAGATATACAGTATGAAGAGATATTGAATAAGATTAGGAAGACATTAGGGTTTTGGAAACTTACAGGATTGAAGCTGAAAGGGATGTTGTGAATGGATTAGTTATGAGTACGACTGTGTATGTAATGAATGTGTTGGATGTGCCTGAGAGAGTGTTGAAGGAGGTAGACAAAATGGTGAGTGAGTATCTGTGGGATGGGAAGGGAGTTAGGATAGCAAAGGAGGTGATGGAAAACTACTATGAAGATGGTGGGTTAAAGTTAATCAATTTAGGAGTGAAAAAGAAAGCACTTAGGGTGAAAATGATGGTTAGATATTTAAGAAACAAGAGGGATCATACATGGAAGGTGTTTTTAAGGGAGGCAATTTAAAAACGTGGTAGGTGTGGGGAGAGTGGAGTGTATATGCAAATGAAGAATGGTATGTTGAGTGGAGTGTCTTGAGTTTTACAAGGAGGTGCTGGAAGCATGGGGAGAGTTTGTGAAATGTGTGTAGTATGAATGTAAGAATGTGAAGCAGGTGTGGGAACAACCAGTGTTTTTAAATCCAAAAATCACATTTGAGGGAAACAATTTCTAACAGGGTGATTTGGAGAGCAGGGTTTAGAAAGATAAGGGATTTAGTGTATGAGTATATACCAGGGTTTATGAGGGCAAAGGCAATGGTAGATGAAGTGAGGGGAAGGGGTGATGAAGTGTGGTTGGGAAAGGCACGGAAGATATTTGGAAAGATCAAGGGGGGATGCTGAGAGAATGGGTCAGTATGACTGAGAGAAAGGCTGTGTTGGATGAGGAAGGAGAGATAGAAATGTAGTATGTGGGCGAAGGAGAGAGGAGAGTGAGTCTGATGAGTGTGAAAAAAAAGTGATGTATTGATGTTTAAGAGGGGAAGAAGTGAGAAGACCGGTTGTGGAGAAAGTGTGGGAGAGGGTTATGAATGAGATGGATGTAGGTAGGATATGGAGGAAACAGAATGAAGTGGAACAGTGTTGAATGTGAGAATTTTGACTTTTTATTAAGACACAATAGAGTATTCAATAATTTAATAATTAGTTTGATGTGAATGTGAAGAAATAATGTGATGTGTCTGGTGTGGGAGAGGAAACATTTTTGCATGAGTCTGTTGAATGTTGTGAGCTGGAGGGATATACATGTTGAAAATGAAGGAATTAATAAGTTGATGTTGGAGAGGTGGGTTTGTTGACAGAATGGAACTGAGAGAATTGTGGTTGTTTGGGGTGAATGGCAAAGTGAAAGGATGTAATGTTAATTTATTAAATTATGTTTTACGCCATGCAATGTTTGCTGTCAAGCTAAGGAGGAATATAGCCCATTACGAAAAGAGGAAAGCTGAGGTGTGGAATATTTTTAAGAGTATAATGGAAAGAGATGTTAATATGTTGTATAGTTATGTTAGAGAAGATGAGTTTATTAGTGGATTTGCGGAGGGGAGCACTTTTACTGTGATTGGGGAAGGAGGGAGGGTGATGTTGGATTTTGGTTAAATAGTATAGTGTCTATGGTTTATGTGTATTTTTTGTTTGATTTCTTTGATTTGGTGGGGGGTCTGTAGGCTGGAAGCCATGCCAAAGCCTACAGGTTACCTCACTGTGTTCTGTCTTGTTATGTTCTCTGTTTTAATTTTTAATTCTTATCCTCTTTGATTCTATAGAGTTCGATGGGTTTGGGAAATATTTTATTTCCCTATTGGTTTAATATACTATGTATGTTGTATTTTGAATGCTTTTTCTAAACCCTATGGACGGGGGCACAGGTGAAGCACTAGATGCCATCCCAGTATTCATGGATTTGCGCCCATGCCTGTCGCCAGAACTAACTACATACATAAAAAAACTATTAAGTGCAGAGACTGCCCACTATTCTTAACTAAAAAAAAAAATTAAAAAAACATGTCAGGGATTTTAAACCTGCAAACTGTGAGTTTTCATTATTCTATTTATTTGAAACTTAATGACAGTATGGCAGTGCTGCTAGACAATCAATAATACAGTAGATCAATGTTCCAATACATTTCGATGTAGGAGGCAGGAGACATATGCCTGTTGAAACTGATTTTCTTGAACTACAAACAAGGTGTAGTAGCTATTGTTGCTCCTGAGCCATAAACTCATCAGTAAATAACCCGCACCTAGTATGTAAACATGGGATCCTCGGACCAAAACCAATGCAGGGTTTTACAAACTTCTTCAAAACATATCGTAAAAATATACTGCAGTAATAATGTTTGTCCAACAAAAGCAAGGCCACATCAGCATCACGTTTCAATCATTTTTCCTGCTGGAGTTGTTTCCAACACAAATGTGTTTGCCACTGCACCAGTGTTTGTCCAACCCAGTCAACAAAATTCAACAGTGTAATATGGAAATTGGGAAGTGTCTTCAACCATGGTAAAGATGCTGGTTAGTATTATATAAACCTGACTCCATAATCAAGATGGATAAAATAACAATTTATTAAGGGTCAGCTTAAATATCATACAGGTATTATGATATAATATCAAATTTCAGATTTAATATCATACCTGGTCTGGTGTCTGAGCCAGAGGCAACTTTCTGGACCTTCCTGACTGGTTTGGATGGCTTCCTTTCTTTGGACCTGTCTGCTGGCCTCTGTTCTCTCTGCTGTTGGTGCCTGGATCTGGTGCTTTCTGTACACAAATCAAACATAGGAATGAGCCACAAGGCATCAGCGGGATAACCGTGAATGTAAATGGAGGGATAGCAAACAAATACTTCTGCATGGTATAAACAAATCAAATCAGAGCTGTTGGATGAAACATGGACATTAAGCTCCACTTAAAAAAGGCCCTGAAATTGGAAATCAAATGATATGTGTGAGGCATTTTTTTAAAATGTAATTCTTGGCGTGCTGAGTTCTTCAATATAAAACAGCTGCTGATGGATTTGGACACTGACACACAATTTTTTGTGGGTTCCTGGCTGATTTACTATGGTGAACCAGCAGGACCTGTTTTTTTTTCTCCCAAGACTTAAATTGGTAAGGCTACCTTAAAAAAAAAAACAGACCAATATGTACAAGATGGGCATGAATATTTTATGTTGTTTTTTCAAGAACGTTTTTCTTATTTTGTTTTATAAGTTACAGAAATAAAATATAAAACCGTTTTTTTTTTCATTGGCCCTCAGTGTTATTTGAGTGGTAATAACACTGAGAGCATTTAAACCAGGTTTGTTTTACATTTTCAATAAACTATAGTCAGACACTTTGTTGCATTCCAATACTGAGTACATTTCAGTTTAGCCGATCACTTTGATAACTGAGGAATTCACCTAATCAAAACTATACAGTAGTTATTTGGGTCAGGAGTGTCTGACATTGATTGGTGACATCAGTAAGCAGGAATGGGGTCTCCTAACCTGTATTGGAGCCCGTGAACATGCATCGACCTAAGCAGGTCAGAAAGAACGTCTCAGGAGAAATGAGTAGTTTTAAGTACAGGAGAGAACAGAGCCGCTCTGCTGTGGTTGTGGCAATATGCCTGGAAAATCTGCTACAGAGAAACCCTAACCACATACATTCCTCTCAAACATATCCCTGAATCATATGAGGACACCCAGGCCTCCACTGTCTTATTCTCATTCAAAGCTTTACTCAAATGTCCTCAAAGTGGGACACTGTTGCCTACGTAGTTAAGGGGCAACATTTCATTTTCAGTGAGAGACGTAATAGGATTTTAACATAGAGCAGTTTGCCTGTCTACTCTGAGTAGACCACAAACTACTGGGAGGCAACCAGTCCTGCTGAACCATAAGACTTCATTATAATTGTGATAATA
Organism: Lampris incognitus; assembly: GCF_029633865.1. Taxonomy (NCBI): domain Eukaryota; kingdom Metazoa; phylum Chordata; class Actinopteri; order Lampriformes; family Lampridae; genus Lampris; species Lampris incognitus. The sequence continues at coordinate 92,809,770 of NC_079213.1, read as the reverse complement.
ATATAGCAATATTGGGATAATCTCAGGAAAATAAATTATACAAAATAAAGTCATCATACATAGACAGAATTTCATTCGGGTTTTTTTTTACACCCCCCCCCCCCCAGTTGTACCCGGACAATTACCCCACTCTTCCGAGCTGTCCCATTCGCTGCTCCACCCCCTCTGCTGATCTGGGGAGGGCTGCAGACTACCACATCTCCTCCAATACATGGGGAGTCACCCGCCGCTTCTTTTCACCTGACAGCGAGGACTTTCACCAGGAGAACACAGCACGTGGGACGCTCACGCTATTCCCCTCTGTTCCCCTCCCCCATGAACAGACGTCCTGACCGACCAGAGGAGGCGCTAGTGCAGCGACCGGCTTCCCACCCGCAGACACGGTCAACTGGGTCTGTAGGGACGCCCGACCAAACTGGAGGTAACACAGGGATTCGAACAGGCGATCCCCATGTTGGTAGGCAACAGAATAGACTGCTACTTCACCCGGACACCCCCGAAAGAATTAAATTCTTCTCCGTTGTTGGCAGCATTTTGCTTGCCCCTTGTTCTCCTGCTTTCGTTGGTTGCCTGATATTCGATGACAAGTGATCTGCATTACTGCAGGTCAACAGTTGAAACATTTTCAACTTTTATTATTCCTCACACTTGTACTCATTTAACACAACATGCGTTGCACCACTCAGCCAAAACCCCAAGTGTAAGCGGGGGTATTGGGTGACAGAAAAAAATGGAACACTTGAGTTTCTTTATGTTGCAATACATTTTTGTCTGAGCAGTCCCTTAGATGTCAACTAGTCTCTGTCCTTTGAAACCAGTCGATAACTAGTAATTCTCTGCATGTCCCAGGTTTTGAGCCAATGAAGAGACAGCACAGCTGGCCAAATGCACCATTTGACCGCATATATCTACTGTGACTTCTACAGCTTATTGACAAGTAGTCTACCAAGTTTGTGCTCAACTGACCACTACAAGCCAATTAATGCAGGTGACATTAAGTGTAGCATGCACAGGTTACATGAGTGACATACAGCAGCAAGCGCAACAGACAAAGAATGATGAGAATAATTAAGAGAATCTGCCAATGTGTTTGATTTCTATGCTCACCAGAAAACCGCTGTGACAGGTCTCTGTAGATCTCTCTGCTCAGGTTGTGGAACTCCTCTTCCTTCCAAACTTTTCCATCAGGAGTCTTGATCTTTGTCTCACTACTGTTGAAACCTGGGAAGACATACGAAGAGGAAAGAAACCCAATCAAAAAAACTAACTGTGGCGGTGTGTTTTGTATTGCATCACTGAAATCAATCCTCCAAAACCACCAAAATATCACTAAAAAATCAATTGTTTGGCTATAACATTCATCAAGGGCATATTAACATTAAGAGTTTGGATAGGATGCAACAGCCAGGATACCTCTGTATACCGGTGCAGGTGGCGCTGCTGCTACTTTCCGGATTTTAGCCGTGGGCATATTGGTAGTAACACCAATGCTGCTATCCACAGCTCCCAGTATAGGCTGTTCCAGGTAACCCAGCAGCCTGTCTCGCTCTGCGGCCTTCTCCAGGTGTTCTCTCTGCCTGCGAATACGTTCTTTGAGCTTCTCCAGCTTATTGTCAGGTTGCCGCCTCCGTAGGTTCTCCAGCTTCTGGGAGGCAGAAGCAGGGCTGGAGGAGGCAGAGCTCTCATCTCGCCCGATGGAGCCTGGGACTGGAGCAGGGGGAGAGGCTGCTGCTTCGCTATCCATGCTCTGGGTAAGTTGTGCTTTGGGCCTACTGCCCTCTGTGGCCCCCTCCCTGTCACAGACCTTGGTGCCAATGGGATATGACTGTACCAGAGTTCTCAGAGCATCCAGGGCTGGCCTGTCATTGAGGTAGCGGACCTCAGTGCCATCTAGAGCTGAGGAATGTGTGCTGTCCAGGTCCCTAGCTGTCTGTATGTCTCTAGTGTCTCTCTGGTAGACCAGATGACTGAGGAGTGGATCTGGGACAGACTGAGAGGATGGGTAGGATAACCCAGGCACTGACTGCCGGCTGTAGGCCTCCAGCTGTGAAGGAAGCAGTGGTGGAGGGGTGGCCTCCCTGGAGGAGAACCAGATTACATGGAATCAGGAAGAGGATGAAGATTTGCACTTAATTTACCACTTGCTGGGAGTACACTGAGAGCAAATTTATGGGTGGCTAAGAGAATATTTGCAAAGGGGCTGGTTGGCATATATTTTTTGGAGCTCAAACGTGAATCTTCTAACAGAACAATGATTGAGAGTCAGACTGCAATTCTTACATCCCCCTCATTCATGCTGAGATGCACTTCAACAGATTACTAGTGATTGTCTCTGCATAATAACACAGAAAAAAATGAAACCAGAACATCGAATTATTTTCAGTGTTTCTCAAATCTTAACAGACAATCAACTTTTCATTTGTTCCTGCTAGACGGTGCTTGAAAAATTAAACCAAATTAATTGCACAGTGAAAGGGCTTAATTTTCAGCCTTAAATTTGAGAATTACTCTAAGGAAGAAGCTTGTCACTGCTGTTAGGTGAGGAATAATCCCCATGTTACTTGCATTAATTTCTAACACATGCTGCCTGCGTAGATCCTGCACTCCGGTAGCATTGCTCTATATGCATCTTATAAAAAACACGACGAAAGCAAAATTTGCTGGATTTATATTTCTACATAAATCACAGTGTAGGCTAAGGACTCATTTGTAACCTGACTGAAAAGTTTCCAAATTTAGTAACAAGCAGAAACCTGGTGTTCAATTCGTCTTAGCAAACAATCATAACAATTATAATTGTCCTTGGACAGCTGGCAGTAATAAATATATTACTATATCAAAAGCATTATTATTAGAATGCAATAGTTGTAGTTTGATATAGGTTGTTGTTTTGAACAAAGTCTTGAAGACTTTTAGAAGACTGACCTGACCTGAAGACTGAAGACCTGAAGACTATTAATCCTTTTATTAAGGAGAACTTAAAACCCTTATTGTTGAGGCAAGTAAGCTATTCAAGCAGGGGATGTCAAGAGCATATGGTCTCTTAATGGAGTTCTGTGTACTAAAGCAGCTCAAGGCCAGCCTGTTATGTGTCTAAAACAGCTCTTTGGATTGAGGGAGAATAAACAAAAAACCAACTGAAGCAGCAAGACAAGAAACAAAAATCTCACAGCCCTGAAGAGAAATTAACAATCTTGGCAGTTCAGTGTCTCCACACCAGAGAATATAAATTCAAATCAGTCTGATAATGTCTCCAGGGAGATGTGGCTGGGGAGGTTTCGTGGCAGCGTTTTCTGTGTGTACCTGTAGGAGGCTAGTGGTTCCCTGAACTCCACATTATTGTTCCTGCGGACATTGCTGTCCTGGGTGGTGTTTCTCAGAGGACTGCGAGAGCTGCTCTTCTCTGGGCTTTGATGATCACGCCCCCTCCATTTTGGCGAGCCTCCCATGTCATCCACTTGTCGTCCTTGTGAGACAGGAAACACAGAGTTAGAACCTCATGTTCAATTCAATTCAATTTTTTTTTTTGCCATTTTCTGCCTTTATTTGATAGTAGAGCGAGACAGGAAAAGCAGGGGAGAGAGAGGAGATAACATGCAGCAAAGGGCCCGGGCCGGATTTGAACCCAGGCCGCAGCAGTCAGGACTCAGCCTTATGTGGTACGCACTCTACCAGGTGAGCCACCGGAGTGCCCCACAAACAATGGTTTTGTTAAATGCAAGTGTCAAATCTTTTTCTAGGTACTCAGTGGTGTTAGGCTTATATGACCACACTGCAGCTAATAAAGGCAATAACCAATTAAGAGTGAATCAAATGCATTTGATGAAACCACTGAGTGATGAAACTCAGTGGTTTCATCAAATGCATTTTACTCACTCTTAATTGGTTATTGCCTTTATTAGCTGCGGGCTGGTCATATAGAAGCAAAATCTTTAATTTTCTGGATTTATAACTTGTAAGCTTGTAATTTCTTTAAAATACAACGCTCCCAAATAATAATATGATCTCAGACTCTACTTTGTTTAAAATTCAAGAATACATACCCCTGCGACTAACTTTCCTGGAAGAGCCTGAGGAGCTCTTTTTGGAGTCCATCACAGAGTCCAGGAGAACCCCTGTCCCTGGAGCTACCTCCAGGTGGTTTTCTATGTGCCGCAACTTTAGAGAAGAAAATACATCAGTCACATTCCTTGGATGATTTAAAAAAAAAATGAAATGAGGTCACCTCTTTCCTCTCAGGTGTGCAGTAGAGATAGCACATTACACCCATCACTCAAAAACTAAAAAAAAAAAAAAAAAACAACAAAAACAAAACCTCATTACACAGTTAGGGTTCACTTAGTGTGTACTTACAGCAGCTTTTGACTGTGCCAGACTTTTCCATGCAGCTGTCAGCTCTGAAAAAGACATGAGAAAAACAAATCATGGCACAGATATTTAAGATCCCGCAGTGTAAATCAATTTATGCAAAGTCATTCATCTCATGCATTTCAGTTTTCTTAGAAAGTAATTTATCAGAGCATAACATAAGTTTTGTACGGCCAATCAAACAGAATCCAAAGAAATAGAAACTGTATGCACCTCCACCACTGCCCTGGCCAACAGCCTGTTGTGCAGAGCTATTAACAGAGATGTCAGTCCTCTTGCTGCTCTTCATCTCTCCTGTTGACCTGTGACCAACGTTAAAACAGCAGAGACAGTAAGCAAAAAGCCACAAACACTCTGTGACCATGTTTGATAGAACAACACATAAAAAAGTTAATTAAAGAAAGGAACATAGTACCTGAGCCCATTTCGTACTAGCTGGAAGATGCCAACAGACAAACGATTGACTGAACACTGACATTCATCTATTCTAAAGGCCATTTTGCTAGCTGGACATATGGTATTGATATGAACAATGTTATGGCTAACCCACTGACTTTTTGTTTGTTTTCATAAAGGCCATCACAGATGAGTAAGGTATGACTGCAAATTAACCCTATTCGTTGATAACGTTATTCATGTTGCTCTAGATCCTTTCGATTAGCTACAACAGTTAACCTTAAATAATTATTGCTATTCCAATCACTCGTGTGAAATTTGGCACTAATGCTAAAACCGCAGTCACTGTTATTGTTTTAGCTGGCTAGCAAGCTAATATTGACTAGCTCTAATGCTAGGCTCGTATGTGAGATTGATCGGTGATGAACATCACAGGGACAAGGAATAAGTCTCTTCGTCATATTGCTAATGAGATGGTAGATCAGACTTGGGTTGAAAACTCACCTCTTTAAGAACTACTACCCTGTTACTTGTTCTTAGCACTTATTGTATTCAATCATTTAAAAAAAAAATCTCTTTCTTGCACTTTTACTTTAGCACTGGTTTTGCTCTTAGGTGCTTGTTTAGATGCACTTATGACCTCTGACGACTAGTAGTTCTCCTGATTTCCTAAGTTAAATGCATTTATTGTAAGTCGCTTTAGATAAAAGCATCGGCTAAAGACTGTAATATAATGTATTTAAATTGCCACATTACATTACTTAGTATTTCCAAACATCATAATATTGGCTTCTAAGAGATTTTGTTTTTGCTTATTTTGAGTGGTTTGTCTACATTCCATTTAATATGTTAATATGTTTGTGATTTTCACAATTATGTGTTATCTTTTATATATCACAGTTCTGTGGTTATGTGTGTGCTGATCAATTCCGCCTACGCAAGGGTTGGGTAGGGCAAGTGTTTCATTCGTAATTTCAATTTAAATCCAGGGGGACAGCCATCTTGATTAGCAAGAAAATTCCTTTTATTTCTTCTCATGTCTCTACAGATCCTCAAGGCAGAGTTGTTCTAGTAACAGGGCATCTCTACAGTGTTCCACTTATTCTGGTTAGTATTCACGCTCCAAATTATGACGATGAGCAATTTTTCTCAGAATTCTTTGCTTCTATTCCTAATTTAAATTCACAGTTTGAATATGGGAGGTGATTTTAATTGTATTCTCAATCCAAATCTGGATAGATCATCTAAGACAATTCAGCCACTATCTAAGTCAGCTAAATTGATAGAATCTTCACTTAAGACTTACGGGATGACAGGCCCCTGGCAATTCAAAAATCCAGTCGCCCGCTCACCCCCCCCCCCCCCCCCGGTGCGTCACTCGTACTCACACATCAATTATTTTCTCACTGACAGCAAATTCCTCTCTGTAGTTAAACATTGTGATTTTGATTGTCCTCTCGGACCATGCCGCACACTTACTGCAACTAGCCTTCCAAAACAAAAATATGTCTACAACATGGTATTTAAACAATCTATTACTATCTGATAAATCATTAACCGATTTCATTTTGGCTCAGATAGAATTTTTTTATTTCAACAAATAATGGGGAAGTATCCAAATGCACCCTTTGGGAGGCTTTAAAAGCTTATATTCATGGCCAAATTATATCCTATAATGCATCTAATCAAACACAACTCAAAAAAGTCTATCTGAAATCAAAGACCAGATTCTAGACATAGACCATGAATATTCTTCCTCCAAACTGAATTTGAGCTCCTCACCACAGGAGAAACTGCAAAATTGCTATTGCAGGCTAAACATAAATATTATAAACAGGAAGAAAGACCAGGAAGATTACTGGCCCTTCAGATTTGGCAATCAGTCACATCTAAACTGATAACTGAAATATGTACATCAGCAATCAATCAATCAAGTTGCAAAACAACTGATCAAGAAGAGATTAATAATGAATTCAAATAATTTTACTCATAACTTTATTCTTCAGAGTTAAAGGGAGATCCTGTGGTAATTAATGCTTCCCTTAAAAAAACGAATATTCCTGCAATAGATGAGATAAAACTTGTCTTGAAGAGCCCATATCTCTAGAATAATTAAATCAGGAGTATGCAGAGTTCCAAAGCACCAGGACCTGATGGTTTCACCTCAAAGTTCGACAAGACATTTCAAAGCTACTCTCACCTTTATTACTTGATGCCCTTAATTAAGCTTATGAGTCCAAGACCATTCCCACTACCTACCGACAGCCATTCCAACATGTACCCTGGCTCTGCCGAATAACAGAAGCTAAGCAGGTATGGACTTGGCTAGTACCTTGATGGAAGACCTCTGTGAAAACTGAGTTGCTGCTGAAAGTGGCCAGTAGGGGGCAGTCTTCCCCCTGGTCCTAATAAAACAACAACAACAACAAAAAAACAAACAAACAAAAAATTCCCAGGAGTAGGAGGTCCCCCGGTGTCCTGGCAAAATTCCTAACCTGGCTCTCTCCATCTGGCCACCCCCCTGTGTAATTTGCTCAATGATTCCTCCCTGGTCACCTCAAGCTAATGTATGGTGAGCATTCTGGTGCAAAATGGCTGCCATGTATCACCCAGGTGGGTGCTACAAATTAGTAGTGGTTGACGTGAGTTTCCCCCTTCTCTGTGAAGCACTTTGGGTGTCTAGATAAATAGCTATATAAATGTAATCCATTACATTATAGATCTTATCAAGCCTCTATCTCACTTTTGCTTGGAGGAGGACAGGGACCAACTCGATCCAGGTTCTTACAGAGAGATCAGTCTATTGAATGTTAATACAAAATTGTTAGCCAAAATACTTGCTTACCATCTTGAAAAGGTTCATCTTACTATCATTGCACCATATCAAACAGGCTTTATAAAAAAAAACAGATTTTTATTTTCCAATCTTCACAATATCATATATTCATCGAGCCCTTTAGCTCAACATCCGGAAGTCCTTCTCTTGCTAGATGCCAAAAAGGTTTTTAACTGGGTCGACTGGGACTTTATTTTCTCTGTTCTCAAGAGGTTTGGGTTTGGTGAAAAATTCATCTCGTGGGTTAAGTTATTATATGTATCTCCTCTTTCTTCGGTCCAGACCAAGTCCTTCAGATAGACACACTTTCCTTACATCAAGGGACGAGATAAGGTTGGCCCCTCTCCCCTATTATTTTTGCTTGCAATTGAGCCCTCGGCTATTGCCCTGCGCTCCTTAAATGGCTATGATGGGGTCTATAGGGGGGAGGGGGAGCACAAAGTGTCATATGCCAATGATATGTGGCAAATCCACTTAAACCAATACCAACTATTATGTCTGTTCTGAGGGAATATGGTCGGGTCTCCAGCTACAAGCTAAATTTGTCAAAGAGCAAACTATATCCTATAAATACCAAAGCCCAGGGTCTCTCATATTCCCAATTCCCATTTACAGGTTTATCAATCTCCTTTAGATACTTGGGCGTGACTTTTGTAAGGAACATTTCTGACTTACCTAAATTGAATTTTAAAACACTACTTGAGTGCACAATTGCTGACTTTGATATGTGGTCCCATCTCCCCATTTCCTTAGCAAGCATAATCAATGCTGTTAAAATGAATACACTTCCAAAATTTTTGTTTTTATTTCAGTGTATTCTGATCCTTATAAAAACGTCTTTTTTTAAACAAACATCGATAAGATAATAACACACTTTATTTGAAAAAAAAAAAACAAACAATAAGAAATTATTTTTTGCAAAGGCCTAAACCTGGTGGGGGTATGGGACTACCCCACTTTCAGTTTTATTATTGGGCTTGTAATATTCGTGCCCTCTCCTTCTAGATCCAACCATCCAAGCCCGGATAGTGATTCAGCCTGGCTGCAGATGAAGCAAGCATCACGTTACCCTACCTCCTTAGCTGCACTTGTTTTCTCTTCACTACCTCTGCCTTACATTATACAAAGGATAATCCAATTGTAACAGTCCCTTAAAATATGGTCTAAAATAAGGCAACAGTTTGGATGGCAAAGTAGTTTTCTTCTTGCTCCTCTGTCCCTCAACCAATTTTTTCCTCCCTCAATAATTGACACTTCATTTGCGTTATGGAAGCATAATTGTATTGAAACTATGAAAGCTCTTTATATTGATGGAATATTCCCCTCTTATGTACAGTTGCACATTAAATTTAGTCTACCACAAACTCAATTCTTTACATTTCTTCAAATCCGCCATTTTATTAAATCCAACATATCATCCTTTCCTAGACTGCCCATTAACACATCCATGGAATCTTTGTTCTCCTTCAATCCCTCAGCTAAAGCAGCAATATCCTTTGTAGGTGATTATTTATTTTGTTTGCAGAACACTTCCCTAGTTATTCTGAAATCTGCTCGGGAGAATGATTTGGGATTGGACATAACAGAAGACCAGTGGGAAGATGCCTTGAAGTATGTACACACAGCATCAATATGCATTAGGCATGGGCTAATACAGTTAAAAGGACTACATTATCTTCATTATTCCAAAGTAAAACTTGCCAAAATATATCCTAATGCAAACTATTTTTGACCGATGTAAGCAGCTTCCTGTTACTCTGGCACACATGTACTGGCTCTGTCCTAAATTATCTAAATACTGGAAACCTATTTTCTAAATTATCATGTTTTTGGGCAGATGATGATGATATGGCAATCCTTTGATTGCCATATCAATCCTTCTTTTAGAGGGGCTAATTACACAATTACAACCTTTATAATGTTACTAGCATGCAGGCTACTTCTCCTCTCGCCACCCTTCCCACATCCACTTCACCCTCCTACCTTCTGGCAGGAGGTACTGGAGCATCCGTGCTGCCTCCACCAGACTATGCAACGGTTTCATTCCTCAGGCTGTGAGATTTCTCAACAGCCTGAATACTTGGACCGTCCATAAAATGACTTTTTTGACCTTCGTACTCACTGTCCATGTCAGGTGTGCTTGTGCTGTGAAGTAATTTTTGTTTTTAACGCACGTTTTGTTTTTAATACTTATTGCAAGATATTTGTTTATATGGCACTGAGGTCCATGTGAAATGTAATTTCATTCCCTTGTATGTATGAGACATGCATATAAGGCAATGACAAATAAAATCAGTCTAAGTCTAAACTGGAAAACCCCACAGCCTCCCAGTTATATTTTATGATTGAGAGTTGTCATAAAGCACTTAAAACTAGAGATACTCAGGTTTATACTTTGTGGTTCTGCCAAAAAGTTTGAGAAAATATGGCGCCGTTTTCTGAACTATGCTAAATCTAAGTTTTAAATCTCCTCACACTTGCTGGCTTACAGTCATTGTCATTAATTTCGGACACACTGCATCAATGAATTTTCTCATAATGAATTCTTAAGCAACTTGACCCCCCCTTTTTTTTGGGGGGGTTTTTGTCTGTTTTTAAACTTCTGTCAATTTTTTGTCCTTTTTGTTCTTTTGTTTGTAAAACACAAAGTTATTTACATTGAACTTATCTGAAAAACTGAAAAACAATTAACATGATTTAAAAGAAGAAAGGAACAGTAATTTTTAACAGAAGTTTCCTTAGTATTTTAGCGTGTCTTAGCTACATTAAATTTTTTACATTTTCATCCCACAACATGAGTTCAAGACAAGTGAATGCTAAATATCCAAAGAATTTGCTGTTGCCACCAGTGTATTAGCTTTACTCATAGTACTCAAGAACAACAAACGCAAAACAAGAACAACAAACAACAAATGGTCAACATAATTTCAACTCAGAATAATAGATTATTACTAAAGTGTTCTTGCATTGTTTATGCATGTGATATAAGTATGATTTTTAGAATAGGATTACTAAACGTTGGCCCCAGAGAGGCCAATGTTGGTGACAGACCATTAACAAACTCCACTAAAAGGCTGGAGTATACAGATCTAAGGGGTAGCCGCTTAGTCACACATAGTGAACTTTGTGATGTACTTTCACTTCCATGAATCTGAGGACAGGAGTAACATGACTGAATTTGACCAATGCTGGTTACTGAGAATCATTTCAACATTGGGAAACCTTAGGCTATTGACTTATTTGAAGTAAACTACTTCTTGGAAGCCCAACACTTGAGAGATGAATTTGATACCAATATAGCAATATGCCATCACTCCGATAAAACCAACTCATTAAGCTCCCCTCTCACACGCACAAAAAGAGACAACTGAACTGAACTCAGTTAAACAGTGCAGGGACACACAGAAACTTGCATAAGACTCACAAGGAGTGTAAATTGAGTTCAGGTGCATGTGCACAGCCATGTATACCTTCTACCCATTAAAATACACCACACATGGCTGTGGCGCATTATGTAAGGGGAGTGAAGCGGGTTTTTTTTTACCAGCTATGCCAACTGCGTCTGTTGCATGCCAGCTGTGTTTTTTGAAGGAGTTTTCTGTTAAGATTTCAAGTAGGCTACTTTGGAAAATGGGCAAGTTAAAACATTTGCCACTTACACTATTACAAAAATAAGACCTATCTATATGTGTATTGTAAATTTATTTTCATATGTGCGTTCAGCTGTGCGTGATCCTATCCATATTGTCCATTAACATTATGTAAACAAGTTGACCCAAGCGCTGCCAAGTTTGAAGTTGAAAAGAAAGTACTTTACAGATTACTTACACTGATGAGCCAAACATTATGACCACCTGCCTTATATGCTGTTGGTCCTCCGTGTGCCAGAAAAACAGTGCAAACCTGCCGAGGCATGGACTCTCCAAGACCTCTGAAGCTGTCCTTTGGTATTTAGGACCAAAACATTAGCAACAGATCCTTAAAATCATGTAAGTTGCAAGATTGAGTAGAGTCCTGCATGGGTCAAAACCTCTAGCCCGAGCCCAGCCATGGCACGTGGTGTTCAAGCCCTAACCCAGCCAAGCCTAACAAAGTCTGCAATTTTTTAGCCCAAACCAAGACTAAGACCATTATCACTTTACGCTCTCTCTGATGTACACTCTCTCTGATACACACAAACAGACACACACACGGCATGGTCAACTGTCACATGTAATGCACTTGCATATGCGTATGTATATTTCCAATATAAATCAATAAAACAATATTTCATACAGTGGCCTATGTGTGCTCAGTGTGTATGTGTGTACAATGAAAGGAGAGACATTAAATGAGCCCAAGTCTGACCTAAGCCTGATCTATGAAAAAAAAAAAATGGCCTGAGCCCAGCCAAAATCGACTCAACATACCGGGACCTGTCGGAACCCAATGGGCTCGCACACCTCTAAGGTGGAGCCACCATAGATCGGACTTGTCAGTTCAGCACATCCCACAGATGCTCAATCAGACTGAGATCTGGAGAATTTGGAGGCCAAGATTTTCTGTGCCACAGTAGACCTTCTGTCAGTTCAAACCTGACGGGATAGCCTTTGTTGCCCTCGCGCATCGACGAGCCTTGGGAGCCCAACACCCCGGCGTCGGTTTGTTGTTTGTCCCTCCTTGGACCACTGTCGGTAGATACTCACCACGGTTGACCAGGAGCACCCCACAAGCCTCGTCATTTCAGAGATGCTCTGACCCAGTTGTCTGGATATAACAATTTGGCCCTTGTCAAAGTCACTGAGGTCTTTACTACTGCCCATTTTTTCTGCATCCAACACATTGACTACGAGAAATGATTGTTCACGTACCATCTAATCTACCCAAACCTTGACATGTGTCCATGTTTGGATATGATCAATGTTATTCAGTTCACCTGTGCGTGGTCATACTATTTTGGCTCATCATTGTATGTTATTGTCACTGTTTTTGTTCACTCATGGACAGTTCCCACCATAAATAGAAGGAAGGCGGTTGCCCTCTTTTTATTACTCCAGAGGATACACATTGATTTGATTGATTTATTTTAATGTGTAATGAAAAAAAAAACCAAAACCCTCAATGTTGCATTGCTGCATCACATTGCCTCTGGTTAAACGAGGTATTTATTTCAATCATGTTTAAACAGACTGTACTGTTTTTTACACAGTTCTGTGTAGTTTTAATCTGTTGCAGTACAGCGTAACCATGTGTAAAGAAAACACAATAGATCAGCTGCGTAAAAATAGAGATCATTTGTGCAATGCCCGCATGGCTTCCGTGGTCAGTGTAGCAGCTTCAGTTGATTATAATGGATGCGTTCTGCTGCAGCAGACATGTCACACCACATCCACGCCTGGTGTACTGCTCTCACACCAGCAGCGACAACAAGAGAAAACGCGGCCAGAACTCAATTCATTTCTAATGGTCTCTGGGCTACACTGAGCAACACTGTCCGGTGAGTTGCCTGGCGACAAAATCTCCATGATTTGGCAACAAAATAAGTTGAGCAATGTACACCTTTATGCAATGTTCCTCTTATATTCTGGCGCTGTGAAACATTTTCTTAAACTTTAGTTCTTATATTAACATTTTAGTTCCCTTAGCAGACATAGAGGTGAAACTGATTTCAGCTGTTGCTGGCTTTCCTGTCATGATATGTTGCGCATGAACCTTTTCAACCATAAATTGGATTGCCTGATATGTTTTAATTGGAAATGCATGCATCAGGGTGTGACTTGATTTTAAGATGAAAGATATATTCCAAAGTGCAGAGAATAGGCTACCAATCAACATTGTGTGAACATGCGTGCGTGTGTGGTTGTTTGTTTGTTTGTTTGTTTTTTTTAAGTTAGATAGTTTCCACCAGGTGGAAAAACTTGTCAGACTGGTCAGACTTATCAACCAATAATGTGGCCCTAATAACTATCAGTGTGTCTATATCTCTCTCTATTTATCCCTCACTCCAATCAACAGGTCCAAATGAATGAAATCAGGCTGCCATTAACACAACACGTCTGAACACGACTGTGAATGCCTTCAGTGCATTTGATGCATTGGTGAGTGTTGCAGTAAGCAATATAACTGAATGCGATGCAAGCGAGTATCAGCGAAAAAATCATGAGGACAAAAGCAGTGTGATTGCTTTATTTTCTGTTGGAATGAAGGCAGTTTTGAGCTGAACTTTTGTCGGACGCCCTGTTTCTATTTACTTTCTGGCATGAAAAAGCGCTGTGTCATGGATGAGGAACGTCTTCAGTCTGATCTCGGGCACACAGCTGATAGGTACGTGGTTTGTTTACAAGACGCTTTCAGTCTGGACAGAAACCGTGACGTGACACAATAGTCAAGACACTCGCGTCCAGTTAGGAAATGGTGTAAGGTGTTGGTGATTGCATGGGTAATCAATGTACATAATCAAAAATGTTTCACTGCACACAGAAAAGTCTTGAAACTGACTATTTTTTTATTTTATAGTTTTATTGAAATATCCAACAGCTGCAAACAACTTATGTGTGTGGTGAAACATTTTAATTTATAGTATAAAAGACAAGCTGTATTCTGCATCTGATCACTTATTGCAGGATAAAAAATCAATAATGAAATGGTAAGAGATATTCAACAACTATTAAACACTGTTGATGGTCTAGAGAGGATGCATGGCCATTTCTAACTGGTTCTATAGCAATACATACTTCAGAAGATTTCCATGAGAGAAGGAAAGCAGGGTGAGTTTGCTGCATGCCAGAAGCATGATATTTACCAAAGATATTTGTCACTTTAGAGAGCAATAATTTGTAAGACGTACTCTGAATTCAACTAACTGCTCCAATCATGGAGACAACAGCAACAAATTAAAGTAGTAAACATGAGATTGACTAGGTTCTCATTTCAGAAATGCCTTCAACAACAGAGGGCCATTTTATTGATAGTGGATTTATTTATTTTTTTAAATTTCAAACCACTGCTGAGCAAACTGAACATCAAATACCATTGCGTGAATTAAATTCAAAATATAGTATGCAGATAATTATACTTAAACATTTTGTTACAAGCAAGGTTGATTTTGCACTGCCAACAAAGGACTATATCTCCATTTCTTTGGTGGAAATACAGAGATCACCGGGACATCTCACATTTCACGGTCCAAACATTCCTCTCGAGTCATGCTAGTTTACTCATAACAATCACATGGCACCGCCTTGGGGGTGATCATTACGGGATGTAGGAGCAGACAAGAAGACCAACCACTTCTACTTCAAGGACAGGAGCCGCCACTGACTTGGCTACGGTTTCATCAATCATGATTCATAACAATGTGAAACTCAGGCATACTAACACCTACAGGGCAGACCACATTCTGTGCAATTATCGCAATACATATTTATGCTGACTCGGTCTTGTGGAACAGACAGAGTGAAATGGAAGGAACTTTATCGACTGTAGAAGAAGGGCAAATGTTGACTAGTTTTGGAGAAGATGACATTGAAATGAAAACGGGAAATATTTTGCATTACTCATAACAATTCCGCTGAAACGTGACTCGTTGTCAGTAAATTTTGAATGAGCCATATAAACGAAATAACGCTCGTAGCATTATAACACTTAGGCTACGTAAAGCTAGCAGACTAACTTTAATGACAGCTGCCACAAGGTTTACTACCTAGCACAGGATGAGATAGTTTATAAAACAACAGCAAAGAACAATAAAGTCAGCCGTAAACGTTTCAAAATCAAGGTTGTTGTCAGACTAGTGTCAGGCGATCCGAATAATTACCGTTTCCAGAAAGCAGGCTAATGAGTCAGTTCACTTAGACAACACCGAGCCAGCCAGACGAAGCTAACTATGGCTAGTAGTTGCCGGTGTGTTATGAACATTTCAGTTCGTAGACAATCCGACTTTTGTATGATGCTGGCAATTTAGCCGCAACTAACGTTACCTCATTCTTTTCTGAAAGTTTTACGCATTCAGTTGAGTTCAAGTCGAGTTTCCATTAAACAAAGATCGTTAAAAAAAACGAAGTAAACTGACAATGTTGTCATGTTACTGTCCTGGGAGACAGTCACAGCCGCTTAGCTTTACTGCCAGCAACACCGGAGGTCATGAATCAAGTGTAACTTCTAACGAAGGTCGGTTGCCGTTGTGTGAACATACCTTTAGGACAACGATCTCATCTGCCCAATATGTTTAGGACGACGTATTCATGGTGAGGATACTCCAACTTCAGCTGACTTGTTTGCCCGGTTATCCTTTCCTTCCTAACGTTGCTAAGCTAACGTTAGCAAGCTAAAGTTAGCTAGCAGTCGGCTATTCAAAATACTTTATCAGCAACCTGCGCTCATTGTGTATTCTCTGCATCGGGCGCCCTGGAAACCCAAATATCCAGACCGGGTGGTTAATTTCGGGGTTAAAAATTAGCTACCCGCTTTTGAGAGCTTTTCCCGGGTCATTAGGTTTGTCTCTCAGCCGTGTATTACACTGCAACCTACCGCTGACAAACCGATAGGTAGCGTTAACTGATGGGCGGAAATATCGCGATCCCACCCTTTGTGAAATAAACTACAGCTATGCGAGAGCCCCTCCTGCAGTACTTTTTGTCTCCACCCTGGTCCATCAACAAGAAGTGCTCAGCAAAGTAGACCACAAAGATTGAGAGAAATAATAATGCAGTTTAGAAAAAGCAAGAAAACGGATATTCAAAATCTGCCCTGTGATGGCCTGGCGGCCTGTCCAGGATGTCCCCCCCCCCCCGCCCCGCCGCCGCCCAATGACTGCTGGGATAGGCTCCAGCATCCCCGCAACCCTGAGAGCAGCATAAGCAGTTTGGATAATTGATGGACGGATTATTAATAAAAAAAAATTAAAAATCGAGGAATATAGTGACTCGTGAAATTCGCTGCCTGGCATAATAAACAGGTACTGTCATACACTGCTATCTAGCGGTGACTCTGTGTATCACAACATTGTCAGTGCGGGGGTGTGACACCTCGGTAATAAAAGGTCGTCTTTCTGTCCCGCTTTCTTTCTCTCTTTCTATTTATTGCCCTCACACACTACACACAGAAAACACCCATGAACTGCGCGAAATTGCATAATTTTGGCTCATGCATTAAAAATCACATGGCCCAAGAAATGCTGAAGTTCAGGACAGTTGCCTTACATCAAGTTGTTCCTTTTTCATTGTACTGAGTTCAGGTTGCTGTTTTGTTGCCTTTGGCAATTAAACGGAGAGCACGTTATGAAAAATAAGTGAGGTTATTTTTTATACGACCCACAGGTAAGAAAAAATAAATAAATGAATAAATAAAAAGGAGAATGAAGACAAAACTAGTAAACCTGCAGGTAATGGTTACATTAATTGCGTCATCGTGCTGGAGCAACTCCAGATTATCATATGATGAACGAAAATATGACAGCCTTCAATGTTCATAAAGCTTTATAATAACAATAATCTACTTCCGTTGTGTCGTTTCTCAATCTTTTGAGCGTGGTCAATTGACCGTAGAAATAGCCCGAACGAGACTAGACCTGTTACTATTGAAACTTGAGCGAGCTCTGTCTGTCTCTCTCGCTTACACACACACACACACACACACACACACACACACGCACGCACGCACGCACGCACACACACACACAGAGTCTCTCTCTCTCTCTCTCTCTCTCTCTCTCTCTCTCTCTCTCTCTCTCTCTCTCTCTCTCTCTCTCTCTCTCTCTCTCTCTCTCTCTCTCTCATTCGGTTTGTCAGTACAGCTCGCAAACACTACTGGGACCGTGGTCGTGTCTATTTCATTTCCATTTGCAAAGAAAAGTGGAAGAATGGACGGGAACTTACTGCTTTTAGGTAAGAAAAAAAGCCCAACATGTTTTTTCCCCTCACAGAAAACACCTAGTTCGAATTTCGAGCCTGTTTTTGACCATCTATTCGGCAAACCGTTATATTAGAATAGGGCTACTTGTTTATATACCGACAAGTTTAAAGTATGCTGTCGTGCCAGTCTGTAAAGGGTTTGGTATTTCTCTCTTTCGCATTAATTAGTCCACCGCTAAAGATTTTTTTTTTGCCTTCGCCGGTGCCTCACATGAGGAACAGGAGGAATAATAGAGCCATACGAGAAACTGTCCTTTAGTCATGATTACCCAGTCAAATGGATGAGGTGGTGTAATGGGGGATTAAGAAACTCAAATTACTTGTGTGGAAGTAAAATATGCGTTTAGAAATGACTATCTTCCTTCATACATGTTCTGATACTACCATCTAGTTTCACATCTTTAACCAGTATGTCACGTGACGACCAGGCCATTACGGATTGCCTCCCTAAATGTAAATTTGCAAAATATGCTTGGAGAGTCAGTTAATGACAGATATAAGATAGATTTGGACAGATAATGTAAGTATCCTTAAAAGCAAGTTGTGACCCAGCTCACCTCACGGTCTTGCCTACAGCTTCTTCATCAAACATGGGGAACAAATGACCTGACATCCTTGCTCTGTCTACACCAGGGGTTCTCAAACTTTTTCACACCAAGGACCACTTGATCATAAAAGTTTTTTCCGTGGACCACCTAACCAGCCGGCCAACACCCCCCTCCCCCCGCCCAAAAACCCTTTTAAAACAGTCTATATTAGGCTTACAATAGCATATTATGTTTTATATTACAAATTATGTCTGCAGAATATTACAATACAAAATATGTAATAAATAGGCTACTAGCAAAATTAGGCTAGGCTTCTACCATATACCTTGACCTTGATTTTTGTGAGATGTATGTGTAATTACTGTTTCATATTAATTTTGTTCAGAGCTATTGCCTTTGGTTGTGATGTGATGAATAAAACATGGGAATTTATTTGAAATACCACTGTCAGGGTGAACTCAATGTGAATTCATCATTAAAAGAGTGAACTATTAATGTTAATTTAACAAAAATTCGTTTTAATAGGAATCAAATCTTTGTACTGGCTTTTGTGAAGCTATGAAATTACACATTTCAAATAAGCATAACAGCTTTACAGGTAGCAGCAGTCAACAACTAATGGGAGGAATGCTGTTGCTTTTGCTGTTGCATCACTGACTCAATGTCTGGCTCCACACTAGAGAGTTTCAGTCTCATACAGGGGGCTACATCGATCTTGTTCCTCTGCTTGATGTCAAACCAACCAGTGTGGAGAACCCAACTTCACAGTTGTAGGTGGTTGAAAACGGCATTAACACTTGCAAAGCAGACTCAGCCAGCCCAGGATGTTCAGGTTGGACGAGAACCCAGAATCCTGTCAAGCATTTTTCTCTGAACGTCATTCTCAGTGTTCCATCTGATGCAATGTCCACAAGACTATCCACCTTCCGTGCTGATAGTTTGGAACTGACGCGCTCAATGTGAGGTTGGTCTCCAAATGGATTTCTGATCCATTCAAGGTCCACATCCAATTCTGGAAAGTATTGTCGCGGGACTGGGTTTAGATGTTCTTATATTAAGTAGTTGGAGGCTGGGAATTATGGTGCGACAACACAGTCTCTGGCGTTAATTAGCCGGGCTAGGCTACGGGTTTAGCAACCCACCTTGCACTGCTCCTGCAGTCTGCAGACGATGACGGACGCTGGCTAGCCTGGCTGGGATGGTCTCACTCTGCAGACACTCGCACTGTCACTGGCTGCACACTCTGATCTCTCTCTGGGGGCTGGTAATCACTCTTACTGGTTCTATTATGGTCGTCGCTGGTTAGTCACTGTCTAGCGTCAGCTCAGTCGAGGTGTAGGAGTCAGGAATGTTACGTCTGATCGCTAACACGTTATGCTAAGCTAACACTGTGTGACAGTCTGTAAACCACTATAACAACTAACTCACGCTGTGCTGTGCAATGGATAACAATAGGCAGCACGCACGCATTCCTAAGTCTCTTCTCATTGGCTAACAGGGTCTCGCGTTACTTTAGTCAGACTGTCTGTCTGTCAGGGAGCTGTCCCGCAACACTACCCCCCCTTTAGATTGTTGAGTCCCTTCAACATAAAGATAAAATAACTCTGGGAACTAGAGTCGGAATTACACCCGGGACAAAACACCCGGCACACAACTAGGCCCGGAACTAAGGGCGTCAAAATAAACTGGTTGGGTGGTCACTATTAAAGTAGGACTCCTGTGACTAGCCTAGTAACCCCCTAAGTCAACTAGTCACGTCCGTCAAGATCAGTCTCGAACAGAGTCCCGGAGCCAGGCAGGCGGCCGGACTGGTCTGCCCCGTCTAGTGGTGGGGAGGGGCAGGGGCTCAGCAACGTCTGCTTCGGCTCCCTCTGGGTCAGGGGCGGAAGACTGCCCGCCTGGAACACGGGCTGCGGCCTCTCGGCGTCGAGTAGTGGTCGGCTCCCTTGGAGAACTGCTGGCAGCCAAGGGCGGAGACAAGGAGGGAGACACCTGGGCGCTCGTGGGGCTTTCATGGGGCTTTCGTGGGGCTTTCGTGGGGCTTTCATGGGGCTTTCGTGGGGCTTCCGTGGGGGGGCCCGATGTGTCATCTTCCTCATCGGGGAACACGTCTTCCAGACGTAGGTCGAGGTCGTCATCGCTCTCGAACCCCTGATCCTCCGCCAGTCCACCGATATCCTCCTGTCGCTCAATCTCTTTGTCGTCCGCTGCCTCTGTTTCCGGATCCTCGAGGTCTTCTCCTGGTGTACTCGGCAGGTTCTCTCCTGACGCCGGAATCTGCAGCAGTGCGTGCCGCCTCCGCTGAATCCAGATGGGTACTTCCTCGGCGAGGTAGGGCAACAGTCGGTCATGGTGGAGGACTCTCTCCTTCCTGCCCTCTTGGACACGGTACAGGACGTTTCCCATCTTCTCTGTTATGAGTGCCGGGCCTCTCCACCGTGGCTTCAACTTTGACGATTGGCCCTTCTTTCGCGCGTCGTCCCTGACATACACCAGATCTCCGGGGTGGAATGTGCGTTGACGGGCCCGCAGATCATGGTCTTTCTTGCTCCGGAGTTGAGATGTACGGAGACGCTCACGTGCCAGTTCGTGGATGTCTAGCATGTTGGCTTCCAGGTCAGCAACATATTCGGCTGGGGGACTACGATGGGCGTTGGCCTCCTGCACCCGTAGAGTGAGTCCTTGGGGCTGGTGGACTTCACGGCCAAGCATCATCCGGTTCGGCGTATACCCTGTAAGGGCATGGGGTGAGCTGCGGTATGCGCTGGCGAGGAGGTGGAGGTTCTTGTCCCACTCACGCTGGTTTTTCTCTACGTAGCAGCGGATCATTTGGAGAAGCGTCCGATTAAACCTCTCAACTTGGCCATTCGACGCAGGATGGTAAGGAGTCGTTCTGGTTTTGGCTATTTGGAGAAGCTCACAGAGGTCACGGAACAGGCTGCTTTCAAAGTTGCGTCCCTGATCTGTGTGGATTTCTAGGGGCGACCCGAACCGGGAGATGAACTCCTGTATAAGCTTCGTCGCAGTCACTTCCGCGGTTTGTTCAGGGATAGCTGCGACCTCCACCCACCGGGTGAACTGGTCCACCATGACAAGGACGTACTTGTTCCCGGATGCCGAGATAGGGAACGGCCCGACGACATCTATGTGGACCCTGTCCATGGGAGCACCGGCCTGGAACAGTTGCATCTGAGCTCTGCCGACCCTCCCGGAAGACTTGCAGGCTTGGCACTGTGGGCACCGGCGGACAAATTGTTGGACGCTGTCCGCCAGTCCCACCCAGAAGAACTCCCGCTTGACTCGGTGGCACGTCTTTTCCCTTCCCAGGTGGCCTGACTGCGGAGGGCAGTGGCAAGAATGCAGGACTTCTTGTTGGAGGGCTGCTGGAACTATCAGGCGGTAGACAGGGACTTGGCCGGTTCCCTCATCCCAGCGGTAATAGAGAACGTCTCCACGGCGTTCCACATGGTCCCAGCACAACCAGAACTTGCGCACGGCCGGACCCTCCAGGGCTACTTCATCTTGAGACGGTAGCTGGCCTCCATCCTTCCAGGCGTGAAGCTTCCTCAGCAAAGGGTCACTGCGCTGGTACTCTGCCAGCTCCTTCTCGGTATACTGGGGCAGCCAGTTAACAGTGGGTGGCGATGACTGGATCCCAGTGTTTGAGTTCTCGTCCACTGGTGGCTCGGCAGTGTCCACCGGGTTCTGGTCGGGTGTCGAAGGTCTTGACGCCGGATCCGTAGTCGCCGGGGTCCTCGTCGTCCTACGGATCGCCAGGGGGACCACGTCGTCGACATCCTCGTCGAACCTTGCCCATCTCTGGTGTTCACGTCGGCAGTACGGGCAGCCTTGGCAGGGCAGTGAGTCGGGGCTTTCTCCTGCCCGGTAGCAGTCACAAGTTGGCGCTGGCGCCCTTGAAAGTGCATCCGCGTTGCCATGCTTGACTCCTGCTCGATGCTCTATTTTGAAGTGGAACTGGCTAAGCTCCTCAATCCACCTTGCTAGCTGGCCTTCGGGACTTTTAAAGCGGAAGAGCCAGGTCAGGCTGTTGTGATCAGTTCTCAAGGTGAAGTGCCGTCCGAGCAGGTAGTGCCGGAACTGTCTGGCGAACCGGACTACGGCCAGCAACTCCCGGCGAGTTACGCAGTACCGTTGTTGGACTTTTTGGAGGTGGGCGCTGGCATAGGAGACAACCCTTTCCTCCCCCTCTTGGACCTGCGAGAGCACCGCGCCTATACAGGTGTTTGAGGCGTCAGTGTCGAGGATGAACTCGCCATCTTTGGTGGGGTAGGCTAGCACCGGAGTGGATGTGAGTCTCTTCTTCATCTCCTCGAACGCCTCCTGCTGGCGATCGGTCCAGTGGAACTCTGTTCCTTTACTCTGAAGCTCGTACAGCGGGTTGCAGATGAGAGAGAAGTTGCGGACGAAGCGTCGGTAGTAGTTGCACAGCCCAAGAAAGGCCTGGAGCTCCGTGATGTTGGAGGGTGGACTCCAGTCTTCCACTGCCTTCACCAGCTCGGGGTTGGGAGCGATCCCCTGTCCGCTCACTATGTGGCCCAGGAAAAGCACTTCGCTGCGCAGGAGATGACACTTTGAGGGCTTGAGCTTGAGCCCGCTGGCTTGGACCCGCTCGAGGACGATGGCCAGGTTCTTCAACCCATCTTCAACACTGCGGCCAATGACGATGACGTCATCTAGGTACACGAGGAGGCTCTTACACTGCAACCCGCGCAGGACAACCTCCATGGCCCTCTGGAAGGTGCCTGGCGCGTTGCAGAGTCCGAAAGGCATTCGGGCGTACTCGTACAGGCCATAGCGAGTAATGAAGGCCGTCTTGCATCGGTCAGCAGGATGGACTCCAATTTGCCAGTATCCACTCTGCATTTCTAACGTGGAGAACACGGTTGCGCCTTCCAGGGTGTCCAGACACTCTTCAATCCTTGGAAGCGGGTACGCGTCCTTCAGCGTCAGTTCATTGAGTCTTCGGTAGTCGATACACCATCGAACGTCTCCATCTTTCTTCCTCACCCGGACCACAGGTGAAGCCCACTCAGACGTCGATGGCGTTATCACTCCAGCCTTCAGCATTTCCTGGAGGTGCTGTTCCTCCTCTTGCTGGAACCCCAGCGGTGTGCGGCGGGTTGCCTGGCGTAATGGGCGTCCCTCTCCGGTGTCGATGCGGTGCTGGACAGCATCAAAACAGCCCAGGTCGTCGTTTGCTGCTGCAAAGACCTCCTTGTGCTTGACCAGAAGCTGCAGTAGGGCTCTCTGCTGCCCCTCTTCGAGCTCCTTACTGGCGGCTGCATACAGGGATGACAGATGGTCTGGTAGATCCAAGGCTGTTGCGGACTCCAGCCGTCGCACTGACACTTGTTCCTTCTCCGCCGGGTTCGTGGGGTTTGGCTCTAGGGACGGGGTTTCCTCTGCCTCAACCAACACGCCCAAGCAAACACCTCTCCTTAGGGTCACTTCGCGGGGCGACAAGTTGCATAGTCGCACAGGGACTCTCTTGGCAACGTCGACTACTACACTGCCTGAAGAGACTCCTTCTGCAAGGCCAGTGGGCTCCAGGACGGCAGAAATTCCTGGCTTTGGGCCTTCCACTAGACCCCAGACGTCGCGTTCGCTCTCCGCTGGTAAAGTCGAGGGGCACTCCAGCAGTACTCTGGAAACCGTGTACTCTCCTAGCGACCTGCCTATGACGACAGTGCCGATCGGTTCTCCATCAACGTGTACTTGTCCTCCGACCGAAACTGTGACTCTGGCGGCTAGCATAAAGTCCAGACCCAGGAGAAAGGGGTCGCGGATGGGTGCGACGTAGACGTCTCAGTCCTTGGTCTTACGGCCCAAGCGGATGGTGACTCTATACTTCGGAGTCTCGGTCATTTCTTTCCCCTCCTCCGCGTTCCTCAGGACGGCAGTCCCCACACTTGGCTGACCAGCTAGCTCCAGCTGACGGAAGGTGTCTTCAGACATGACGGTCGCCTCCGCGCCGGTGTCCACAACGCACTTGAGTTCCAGTTTGTTGACCGTGATGGGCACTACCAGACTAGGACCATCTCCTGCTGCTCGGTTTATGCGGGGTGCTGGCTGGCTATCGGCCTTTTCCTTGACGTGAGGGCTCGGTGAGCGGGAGGTGCAGTCTCGTTTGAAGTGGCCCTGGCCTCCACACTGGTAACAGGAGCCTCTAGGGGTGGCGCCCGGACTCGGTGATTGGTAACGCCGCTGCCCATTAGTGCTGCTCGCCGGCCGCTCTAGAGTTCTGCCCCGTTCCTCCTTCTTCTGTTCGGCTGTGTCGGATGTCAGCTGCGGGGGGGACGGTTTCCAGGAACGCCGCATTTCCTGCAGCAGCGCCGCTACCTCGGCTTTCAACTCCTTGATGTCAGCATTTAGGTCGGACTGCGTCGCGCCGGTGGCCGTCGATGTCGGGTTTGGCGCTCCACCTTTACGCTCATCATCCCATGACACTCGGCGAATCCGCCCCTTAGCTTCGCTCTCCCTTCCAAGCGTTGCTCGATAGTCGTATTCTCGGGCTTCTACCTTCTTGAGGGCGTCTGCCAGGGTCTTAGGTTCGGAGCCCAGGACTTCGTAGGCGATGTTTTGGTTGCGCAGGCCTCGCAGGAACGCCTCGGCCGCGAACTCCTCCTGCAGTCCGACGTCGACCCCTGGATAGGCTAGCGTAACCAGCTTCCGTACTTCCTCTCCAAATTCAGACAGGCTAGTCTCCTTCCCCTGCCGAACCTCGCTCAGTTTACGGCGGGCAGTACTTTCGGGTATTTCTCGTCCGAAACGGCGCCGTAGCTGCTCCACCAGCTTGTCGTAGTCCTCGCGGATAGGAGTCGGTTGCGCCATAACGAATGACATAGCGCCTTCTCGCAGTCGCAGGTAGAGCATGTCCAGGCAGACTTCCTTGCTCCAATTCCGCTTCCGGGCCATCCTCTCAAACGGGCCAATAAAGGAGTCCCAGTCGCCCTTCCCATCGTAGGTAGCTAGCAGCTTCACTTCACTTTCGTGTCCTACTTCTCTCCTGTAGCTACTACTCCGGTCCCGACCGTTCCCTACCACTGGACTATTTGTTATGACGGATGGCGGCCCTCCGGTACCACCAGTAGGCGGCGCCGCGTCACCCCGGCTGGGCGTGCTCAGGAAATGGTGACTCCCTTCCGGAAATGCGTTCCGGGCTCTGGCGCTCCTACCACCCCGCTCCGCTGGAGTACTGGTGACAAGGGGTTTGGGATGGTGACTTCTGTTGCGGCCATCCGCTACTGGGCCGACATTCTCCATTCCCGGGGGCAAAGCATATTCACGGGGTCTCACATCCGGTTCGTCTGGACGGGGGACCAGTGGAGTAGTTAACTCCATGTCCTGCACCTCCAATGTTGTAATGCTATGACTGGCTCCATGGCCACTATCAAAGCCCTCCTGATAGCCATTGAATGGCTGCGGGGAACTAGGGAGCGGGTGGAGTCCCGTGCTCAATTGCTGCACAGCGGGAGGTTGGGGATGTGGCACAACTCGCCCGACAAGTACCCCTTTAAGCATGCACTTCACCTCCTCCATTGATTGTTCCTGCTTTTCTTGGTTAAGGAGGGACCGCTCAAACATTTGGGCTAGACGACACATCTGCTTTTCCATTTCGCTTTCCACAGCGCTATCCTCTCCCCCCCCTACAGCACCGTGCTCCACGTGCTCGATCTCCTCAGTAGGTTCCAACATCATCTAGATCACATGCAACGATGGCCTTGATAAAGTGCTACTGCACGTAATTAGCCGGTTGCTAGTTAGCAAGGACGCTAACGTAAATAGCAATAGCACCGCTATTCTGTATGGAGACAGAATGCAATCCAATTTCACCACTTCTGAACACCACTTGTCGCGGGACTGGGTTTAGATGTTCTTATATTAAGTAGTTGGAGGCTGGGAATTATGGTGCGACAACACAGTCTCTGGCGTTAATTAGCCGGGCTAGGCTACGGGTTTAGCAACCCACCTTGCACTGCTCCTGCAGTCTGCAGACGATGACGGACGCTGGCTAGCCTGGCTGGGATGGTCTCACTCTGCAGACACTCGCACTGTCACTGGCTGCACACTCTGATCTCTCTCTGGGGGCTGGTAATCACTCTTACTGGTTCTATTATGGTCGTCGCTGGTTAGTCACTGTCTAGCGTCAGCTCAGTCGAGGTGTAGGAGTCAGGAATGTTACGTCTGATCGCTAACACGTTATGCTAAGCTAACACTGTGTGACAGTCTGTAAACCACTATAACAACTAACTCACGCTGTGCTGTGCAATGGATAACAATAGGCAGCACGCACGCATTCCTAAGTCTCTTCTCATTGGCTAACAGGGTCTCGCGTTACTTTAGTCAGACTGTCTGTCTGTCAGGGAGCTGTCCCGCAACAGTATCTTCCCAATTGCGTGTGAATGCCTTGCAAATGTTCCTTGAATGCTGCAAGTGTGTTGCTATCCAGAACCTCTTCAGCTTCGAGGACAAAATCGGCTAGAGTTGGGAAACAGTCAAACTCCTGGCGATCAAGACGCGCGCACCACAGATCCATTTTGATGCGAGTGGCTTTAACTTTGTCCTGCACTGTAAAAGCCGTGACCGCTTTTCCTTGCAGTGCTAAATTCAGGTTATTAAGCGTGCTGAACACATCAGCAAGAAAGGCTAGTTTTGCGAGCCATTGAAAGTCATGCATTCTGCCATAAAGTTAATCAGTTTGATGCAAAAACAGCTTGACTTCATCGCGCAGTTCAAAGAGGCGGGCGAGAACATTACCACGCGATAGCCAGCGAACTTCTGTGTGGAAAAGAAGTCTTGTGTGCTCACTCCCCATTTCTTCACACAGAACTTTAAAAAGACGTGAGTTCAGTGCCTTGCTTTTAATTAAGTTGACAATTTTTACGGCCTCGTCCAAAACCTGTTTAAGACAGGGTGGCATTTTTTTTTACTGCCAATTGCTCTCTGTGGATACAGCAGTGCGTCGATGCGGCAGAGGGAGCGACAGCGCGTACACGCGTAACCAGGCCCTTGTGTTTGGCTGTCATCGCCGTGGCACCGTCAGTGCACACGCCAGCACACCTCTTCCAATCAATGTTATTCTGCACAATGAAGTTATTTAGGGACTCAAATATCGCCTCTCCTGTGGTGTTGGTTGGTAGGGATTGACAGAAAAGAAAATCATCGTGAACAGCACCCGCATGTATATACCGCACAAGCAGAGGAGAATAGCCTCGTTACCGATGTCCGTGGACTCGTCCAGTTGGAGAGAGAAAAAAAGACTCTGACGCAGACGTGTCACCAGCTGATCTTGGACATTTGCAGCCATGGATGTTATTCGCCGCTTGACTGTATCATTGGACAGAGGTACTTAGTAAAGTTCCTCACTCGCTTTCTCCCCTAGCATTATGTTGGCCTTAACCTTTGCAGCTGGCTTAACCAAGGTCTCGCCGATTGAGTGAGGTTTGCCAGCTTTCGCAATGAGTAGGGAGACCTTGTATGAGGCTTCGGTAGCTTTCGCGTTTTCCCCTGCGGCATAAAAAACTGTGTGGCTTCCTTTCTCGTGTGTCGCTCAAGCTCTTCACGTTTTCTCTCAAAAAATTGCGCAGGTTTCGAGGTGTATTCCTTGTGTTTTGACTCGAAGTGATGCTTGAGTTTGGCAGGTTTCATTGCTTCATTAGCTAATATGTCATAGCACACAACACAATGAGGTTTTGGATCCTCAGCATCTCCAGTCCAGAAAAACCCAAATTGAATGTAATCGCTACTGTATTTACGTATCACTTTTGCAGTGGCTTTTTCAGAGTGTTGTGCTAGCTAGCTCCTGCTGCAAACTGTTAGCACTATGGGACTCCATGCTAACACTGACGCGCTCAATGTGAGAAGGAAGTCTCTGCACCTTGTTGCTTACATTGTTCGTCGTTTCTCCGGATTTTCTCTTCAGCCACCGATCCATGATGTTTGTATTTTGAACGGTTCACTTCACTCTTTGTTAGATTCTACTTAATTTTCACAATAGTCAGGAGGTCTTTGATATGAAAATCCTGTTATTGGAATGGAAGCTAACAAGGTAACCTAGGTAACACAGGCTAACTGAAGAGACATGACTCAAAACGCAGGTTTGCATTAGACAAATTGAACAAAATTCTTAGGCTTATTTAGGCTACATGTTGATTCACTTTTAATTTAGAAAACATTTAGAAAACAGGTGTACTCGTAACTTTGCATTGGAACGCAGATGAAGGTGATTTGAGAAACACGATTTTTTTGCAATCCTCCCGCGGACCACACTTTGAGTATCACTGGTCTACACCATGATAAAACTATGACTATGCTTCACTTTGGGCTATGTGTCTGTTAGTGCTAGTGCAACAGGATAAACACAGATGCCAAGACTGAAAGAGTGGTTCACTGGAGTCTTACCAAACAGATGAAGTTGGATTTGAATTCGGCACAGTTCAGTTTGTTGCACAGTTTGACGATGCGTGCATGCATAAGGACTACATTAATGCCGACTTGAGGCAGCTTCTCCTAATTACCAAGTGGGCCCAGAGTAGATAATGGCAAACATTCAAGTGTGACATGATAAATCTCCCCAGCTCAATGTTGGGGCTGGAGAAAAACAGCCATTACCACAGAAAGTAAGCGCATATCGAATATGATAAAATGAAGACATTTTCTGCTATAAAGAGAGGGTATGTGTTGATGAGGCTTCAGGTACGAAAATGGCCTGATTTGGTAGTGTTACCTGTCTTCCGTGTTGTTGTTGGGGGTTTTTTTTGCCTTTGCGTTTTTACTTTCTACGACTTGGGATTTTTTTTAACCAAATTTGCACATTGCATGAAAGATTTTAGTAGGGTTTCATGTCATGTTCTTGAAAAATTGAAAATACATGTATTCAGATTGTATAATCTCAGTGATCAAGCGGTGGCAACACAGTTTTGTCAGAAGTATTGGGGTTTGACTATATATGCAGGAAGAGGTCTGAATAATCAGTGTTTGCAGTGGGGACAGACTGCCAGAGGCAGATGTCATGTTACCAGCAGACGTCATCGCTTTACGAAGCTCCTCTCCAAGCTCAGGTTTCCTACCTCTCAACTAGCAGTTTTCCTTATTGCATGGATGGCTCATAAACCTTCTAGAAAGCCCAGTTACTATTCAGTGATATGCGATACAACTAACCTTCTTCTACAGGCATATGGACCATAGTTTAAATCAATCCTACCATTCTACAGTGCCTTGTTACTAAGTCATCACATTTTAACACCTGCTTGAAAATTAATCTGTGCCGGTCATAATTCCCCTTTTATTGTTTAGATTTTTGGGTTTTTTAAATGCTCTGATTGTTTAGAGCCAAATCCTGATCGAATAACAATGGTGTTTGTTAGAAAGGGTGGTAATTTAGATTCCGTCTTTGAGTAAATGGATGCTCCTATCCGGAGTTTATAATGGCCTCATAAAATTTTAAATTTATCCACACTGATTCGTGACGAAATCGACTCACACATGGAACACAAGCTTTCTGCAGCGTTCACGACCCACCAAAACTCAGCATACAGGTTTCATTAAATTCACCGTATATGAGCATAATAATATATAATAATAATAATAATATACCATAAACAAACCTCGAAGTCAATGCTAAACACACGTTTAGCTATTACACTGTCAGTCTAACGGGACCAGCCGAACGTAGTAGTAGTAGTAGTAGTAGTAGTAGTAGTAGTAGTAGTAGTAGTAGTAGTAGTAGTAGTAGTAGTAGTAGTAGTAGTAGTAGTAGTAGTAGTAGTAGTAGTAGTAGTAGTAGTGAGGGTCCCATCATTTATTTATGGATTGGATCTTGGATGCTAACAGGTAACAGACCAAAATTTCCTGAGGGGAAAAAAAGTTATTCTACAAAAAGAGGAGTGTAAAGACTTGTGTATTTGTCAGCTGCAAAGCATCTGCAGATAAAACCATGCTGGAGAAATAACTGGCAGACATAAGACCACCAGAAATTGCTCACATGTTAACACATTATGCTCTATTCATGCTGAAAATGGTAAGGGTGCCACCTTGAATGTAAGTTAGTCTGTCACTTGTTCATACACGTGTTTTGTATTCGCAGATATGAAACCCAGCGAGCACACAGAGTGGAGGCAGATGGCTTTGTTTGGCCTTTTCTAAGGTCCTGATGTGTACACTGCGGTGGCAGACACTTAATGCCCTGAGTCATCTGGTTGTGTACTTTTCATGGTTTCCTTTACCCGGGCTAAGCAATAGATGGGTGTGGTTTACCATACAGCACAAATGGAAACCGTGCTAGAGCTGTAATACAAGTATTACCATACACTGAGTTTGGAAACCACTTTAGCATAAATGTCTCTGTGACTGACAACTTAGCTGGCTTGTTCCAATACTCCATCCACCTGGCACTCATGGTAGGTTTAAAAAAAAACAGTAAGATTCACCATTTTATTTTTCATTATTTTCGACACGTTTTTCCTCTTACCTGCCCATCTAGATCGTTTTGGTGTGAGTTGCCGACTCTTGCAGATATCGGCCGTAGAGATGTGTGCCGTCTCTCGAATACAACGGGACTGGATGGCACTCGGCTTGCGTTGCTCAAAGCCCCAAAAAAGTGAATGTGAAAAACTCAACAGCAGTGTACCTTTGCAGAATTCAGGACCCCGTTAATCACGATAAGACCTTGTTGTGAGCAGTTTCATGTAGGAACTATTTTCTTAGACCGAACTACACAGACAAAAGAGGAATAGACCGGCTGGTATACCCAGTAAATAATCACAACAAAACAGAACATGATGAAGTTGGTAAAACATGCACATATGACCCACCTGGTCAGGTGGGGGGGGGGGGACCTTAAATCAGTTCACTGAAATACAAGAGGGGTATTTCAGCACCTATTTGTTACAAGGACCATAAACAACTTTTGCCTCAACAAAGAAGGATTAAAACCCTCAGTGGAACTGTTTACAGATTCTGATTTTTTTTTTTTTTTGCTATTTGAGCATCTCCTTCCTTAACTCTTAGGCTGAAGAGGAGCAAGAGTCACAAGAAATGTGCTGCTGGTGTTCAACAGTAATGCAACTTGTTCATGTATGCGAGGCAGCTATCTGATTCATTGTTTTCTAAAACAGACTGGAGATAAAAACAGCACTCACATTATTTTTGTATTTATTTATTTAAAAAATGTCCCCCTTTTTCTCCCCAATTCCCGGTCGCTGCTCCACCCCGATGCATGTGGAGTCGCCAGCTGCTTCTTTTCACCTGACAGTGAGGAGTTGCGCCGGGGGACGTAGCACGTGATAGGGTCACAGTATTCCTCCCCAAGTTTCCCTTCCCTTCTCCCTGCCCCTAGCACTCACATTCGGTGTTGTGCCTGTGTATTTGAGTCCTGATTAAAGTTGTTCTTGCATTTTAGCCTAGCAAACACATTGGGCAACACATTGGGCAACACAAGGCTTGTGTACTGGGCCAGAAGTACTCAATGATGAGCTGTATGTAGATCATGAAACACTATTTTATACATAATAAATAGTACAAAGAATTTTACGTACAGAAATTATAAACATAACGTGCCAACCTTGGAAAAGCCACGAGTGCATCACCTCAAACTTAAAACCTTATCACCTCTCTGCTTGATGAAACACAAGGTAGATACTGGAGAAACAAAAACAAAAAACGAAATGTCCGATTGTTACCCAGTGACATTTGGTTAGCTGGAACTATTTTTTACATGCCTATTTTAGCACAATGCATCTGTCTGCATTTTGCACATTGCAAACACATTTCTTACTTTGAACAGAGTGCACTGTTGTGCTGTACATATTTTATGTATTGGGGACATTTTAATGTAATACGTGCTCTGCTGTGTATCTGCAATACTTTTCAGTGGGTCATCAAAAAGGGTAATGCAAGGGAGTGAATGCTGAATATTGCAATTGTAATGGTATTTGGAATACAAGTGGGCACGCAGCTTTAAATTAATTTTGTAAAACGGCCATTCTGTAAAGTATAAACCTACAAGCATATCTTGGGGAGGGAGCTATCTTTACACGTCTTCCTCTGACAAAGTCCACTGCAATTAAGAAACTCTAGTTGTTGATTTATTGTAATGTATTGTAACGTCATTACACACTGACCTGCACAGTGTGTGGTGAAGGGATTCAAGCTGTTAGGTTCCCACCCCCACCCTTCCAACACACACACACGCACACGCACACACACACACACACACACACACACACACACACGCGCATGCATGCAATGTATGTTTGCACACCTGCACGCGCATACACACTGGTGGGTGGAAAGGCTCACACAAAGATACACACCCTCCATTACCCCTTCATTACCATTCCCCATGGCTAACTCAACCATGCTGACATTTCCACTCAATTGTCATTTACATGGATGTATCCTGACACTTGTGAGATTAGAGGTGGGAAACAGGTCAGTAATCCGGTGGAGGACCTGATGCATTTATTGCCTGAAATCTAGACTTTGACCACGGTGTGAACATCTGGTGTTGTATGGTTTTGCTGGTGACCATCGTTTTTTGAATTTGTTTGGCTGCTGTGTGTGTGTGTGTGTGTGTGTGTGTGTGTGTGTGTGTGTGTGTGTGTGTGTGTGTGTGTGCGTGTGCGTGTGCGTGTGTGCGTCAGTGTTATCTCTGACTTGACAGCCGTCCATAGTATGGTCATGACCTGTTGAGCCAAAATGTTCTCTTTTTTTTTTCTTGTGTCCCTACGGGCCACTCAATCCCCCACCCCCAACAATTCGCCCACAACGCTGTCTTGCCCTCCAACCCCAACCACCTCGGCCCCTCAGGTATTTGATCATGTCAGAGGGTGTTTTTCATTAGCGTTGGTCTAGCTGACAGGTAGATCATTACCAGGTCTGATGTAACATTGATCTTATGTAAGGGTCTTCGAGGAAGGTCATCACAGCGGTGGGTTCTCTGTGAGAAGCTTCTCTTCATCATCTCCAGGTTATGCACCACTGTAGCAACTGGAACCTCAGTAAAATACATCTCGCTGTA
The DNA here is from genome assembly GCF_029633865.1 of Lampris incognitus. Classification (NCBI taxonomy): domain Eukaryota; kingdom Metazoa; phylum Chordata; class Actinopteri; order Lampriformes; family Lampridae; genus Lampris; species Lampris incognitus. The sequence continues at coordinate 92,776,692 of NC_079213.1, read as the reverse complement.
TATACGTTTAGGCATAACTCAGTTGGAAGAGAGGCACCGAGAGCAAAATGGTGAGAGAGTCTGTGCTGGTCTCGCCCACTTTGGTTTGACATGTGAAGTAACTGCTAAAACCTACAGGTTATGCTTAGCCTGCATCATTACACCTAGGTCCTGTTTGTGCGACGTTACCCCGCTTTGCTCTATTTTACTGCTGATCACCTTTTACTGAGCGTAGGGTCAGTTTATTATGTTAAGAGAACCCTTTGATGCATTTAATCCATAAAAAAATAAAGGGAACTATCGCGTAGCGGTCTATTCCGTTGCCTACCAATTTGAGGATCGCCGGTTCGAATCCCCACTTGGTCGGGCGTCCCTTCAGACACAACTGGCCGCGTCTGCGGGTGAGAAGCCGGATGTGGGTATGTATCCTGGCTGCTGCACTGGCACATCCTCTGGTCGGTGGGGGTGCCTGTTCGGGGGGAGGGGGAACTGGGGGGGGGGGATAGCGTGATCTTCCCACATGCTACATCTCCCTGGCGAGACTCCTCACTGTCAGGTGAAAAGAAGCGACTGGCGACTCCACATGTATCGGAGGAGGCCTGTGGTAGTCTGCAGCCGTCCCCAGATCGGCAGAAGGGGTGGAGCAGTGACCGGGACATCCAAGAAGGGTGGGGTAATTGGTTGGGTACAATTGGGGAGAAAAAAAAGGCAAAAATAAATACCAGCTTCCAGATGGATCGGAAGCAACCAGTTTGCAGGGTCACTGAAATAATTTTCTTTGGTCTGGAATCTAAACCCTTTCTAAAAGGGAAATGTGTTAACAAAACAGTTGCAGGGCACAACGTTCAGTGTGTGGCCTGCAACTGTTTATTCTGATGCTGTCTTCTGAGGTTAGAGAAACAACCTTAATCCGAAAACAGATGCACATCGTTTCTATACTGCATGTTCCAGTTCATAAATATTAGTAGTGACAGTGTTTGTGGCAAAAACAGCTTTTAGATCCCAATAGAGCCTACTTTCAAAGATAATTTAGAGATTGATTTATCGCAACAATGTTACAGATGGAAGGACATGCATAGATTTGCCCATGCAAAATGGATTACAGTAAAACCATAAAAATACAATAGTATTGTTGTGTGGTTTTCATCATATTACTACACAAATACTATAGTGTTTCTATAGTGTAGAAAGTGTGGCAGATGGTTCCTATGGTATTACTGTGGAAACGCAGTATTACATCGCTAGCTTGAATAGTAATGTGATGAAGAAAACAAGAAATAATACAGGAGTTTTATATTTTCTATGGTTTTAGTCCATTTTCTAATGGCAAGGTGGGATAGGTAATGAGGAGTAATGGAAAAGCTGGCTGGTTTGGTATTAGCATTGTCATATCCCTTGTTAACTGTTGTGGTGGTTGTGGTGGTGGTGTGTGTGTCCCGAGTGAGACTGTGATGGTGTGTGTTGGTGGGGGGAGGGTGGTGTATCTCAGAACGTCTCAGTTTGTTGTTTGTAAAGTGAACATCAGTCAAATGTATTTCGAACTAAAAGAAAAGCGGCCAAAGTTCTGTGTTTACTGCTCCTGCAATACTTTCAGATTAAGCATGATTAGGGACCATGTGGTCTCTATGAAGCCCAAAGAATACACAATAGTTGTTATCATTGTCTTGTTTTGCTTGTGACCCATGCCTTGTTTATGTCAAACTCTGCCCAGTCTTTCTCTCTAGTCGCCAGTCAGAGGCTGCTGTTCTGGTGTGGAGTAATGTCAGTTATCCCTCTTACGTTGTTTCTGTTTGGTTGTATTTCCTAGTCGTTTTATGTTGCTCTTAGGTGATTGAAAGGACAAGCTGAATATATTGTAACGTGCATGGATAAGAAGACACGCTGGCCGCTGGCTGGCGGGTCTGACCCTTTAGCCGAGCGGTTAGTGATGTCTCCCTGTGGTGCAGTATACCTATATCGAATCCCGCACCGGGCAAGAAAATAACCGGTTACATTGGTGTCAAAGTGGGATGGAGCGACCGTAAGGCCATCGGAAGCGTATGCGCCCTGAGGCGTGAAGGAGCTGATATGCTTAAGCGCAGGGACGCGCTTCCCGAAGGAGGGGGGTAGTGTAACTTGCATGGATAAGAAGACACGTTGGCCGCTGGCTGGCGGGTCTGACTCTTTAGTCGAGCGGTTAGCGATGTCTCCTGCGGCGATACAGGTTCGCTTCCCGGCCGCGGCAGTTCCTGTGGTTGCGTTGTCCCCCGAAATCGCTACAATATTTTTGCCTTACATTCTCTTTGCATTTGCGTGTTGGCACCTCCAGTTGGCTCGTGGAAATGTATCACAGAATGTTATAAATCTGTGTGCTCACCGGTCATTGCGCTGTGCCATACAAAAAGCTACTATGTCATACAGGCAAGAAAGACAAAATTAGATGTCTCAAGAGGACATCACTATCACATTTTTCCCCCTCTCCAATTGTAACCGGCCAATTACCCCACTCCTCCGAGCCTGTCGCTGCTCCACTCCCTCTGCCGATCCGGAGAGGGGAGTCGCCAGCCGCTCCTTTTCACCTGACAGCGAGGAGTTTCGGCGGGGGGACGTGGCGCGTGGGAGGGTCACGCTGTTCCCCCCAGTTCCCCCTCCCCGCACAGGCGCCCCGACCGACCAGAGGAGGCGCTAGTGCAGCGACCAGGACACATACTCACACGGGGATTCGAACCGCCCAATCCCAGTGTTGGTAGGCAACGGAATAGACCACTACGCTACCCGGACGCCCAGATCTTAAGAGAGTAAAGGAGCCATACGCTGTGACGTGTTTAAACCCTATCAGTTACATGAATGATAACGTATTTGTGCAGGATATTGTTCTGCACATTGCTCTGCTTTGTGAAGTATTGCTCCCGCTGATGTTGGTAGCACGTCGCTATCGACCGGAGATGGGGACTCGAGTTTACGACTTGGACTCGAGTCGCACTTCAATCACACACACAGAGTGACTTGAGACTTCACTTGCGACTCGTCCCCAAAAGACTTGAGACTCGACTTGGCCTCGAGATTACGGAACATTATTTTATTTTTTGGCGCATTAACATTAACGAATTGTCTGACGAGCTGAACGTCGTTCCCTCCCTTATTATCATACGTAACCTTGCGCATGCGCGCGGCCTCAGACGACTGCAGCAACAACACCGTGACCATGGCGAGCACACCTGCAGTTTAGCACTGCACGATTAATCTAATCGCAATCGCGATGTCAGCCTATGCAATTACATAACGATATAATTAAATAGTAAAGTATGCAAGTATGAACGTCTGTTTGTGTGCAGTCTGCATTATCTACGCCCGTAATTAAGAGACGACCAATCAGTCTCTGGTTAGGTAATGTGAAGCGTGTGCAGTCTACGGTCACATGACTATCCAGTGTGCGGTATATGCAGACCAGAAAGAAGGAAAAAATGGATACCGATGACAACGAGCAGGTTAATAGGGAGCCTATTAGGGACATGCCGGCCCCGTAGGTTAATGCTGATTAACTGGTGGCAAAAAAAAACAAAAAACGCGACCTCTGTTATAGAGCGATATTTTGGATTCAAGCTCAGCGATATTGAGCAACACGGCAAATTTGTATCATTTGTATATGTATAAATTTGTTTATTATATCGCAATCGCAGAAAGAATGTAGACCATGGCTCGTCTGTCAAGGCTGAGCTCATTCGCTCGCTACATCCAGGTATCCTCTGATGAAGGAGACTTGGGCTGCCTGGATTTCTGGAAAAGGCATGCAAAGGTCTTCCCAAGGCTCTCTGTCTGTTGTGGCTATGCGAGTGCTCGCTGTTCCTGCCACCAGTGCACAGGATGTCGACTTATACTCCAGTACCATGAACTCTTACACACAAAGCCAGTCAATCATTGAAGTTGCATCTGAAATAGCGGTTTTCTAGCTGCAACTGTCACTTATTAATTACTACAGTTTCTTCTTAAATAATGCGCTTTTTTAAAACCATATTTTTGTTGTTGTTGTTGTTGTTTCATATGGTGTGTGTGTGTGTTCTTGTACTTCTATTTTTATGAGGACCAATTTGAGTTTTTAACCATTAGAGGGAGGACTATTTGCAAAGTGAGGACATTTTGGCTGGTCCTCACTTCTTTAAGGGTCTATTTTAGGGTTAAGACTTGGGTTTAAGGTTAGGTTTAAAGGTAAGTAATTAGGTAAAGTTACGTGATTGGAACTAAAAAATAAAGACAAGAGTCTCACATTGGGTGCTTTCAGGATACCTTCTGCATCAATATAGCAATTCTTAGTCAATCCCATGATGCCATGGGATGAGAATGTTTTGGTTTTTGTTCTTTTTTAATAGTCTATATCTTTTTGGCCCTGTGATGGACTGGTGGCTTGTTCAGGGTGTCTCCCCGCCTGTCGCCCAATGACTGCTGAGATAGGCTCCAGCATCCCCGCTGGTTGTGGGGGTAGTTATAGGTAGCAGATGTGTGAGCAGGTTCCTTGCCTGCCTGATCCTCTAATTTTTTCAACCCTCATGTCTAACCTCGCAGACACCTGGCTTTTGAACAGTATGATCCCTGCTATAGTTCCATACAGACTGTGCTGCCAGAGTTTTTACTGCCCTTATCTCTCTGACCATAAATGCTGGAAAGTCAGCAGCATACAACTGTGAGCAAACAATCATTAAATTTTTTTGTGGGCAGTTGATGCTGGTAACAGCCTGAGAGCCCAATGACCATGTCTAATCAGCAACAGGATGCTTAAAAACTGATGAGAAGAATCGTATTGAGCCATAGACATTTATACCAGTGTTACATCAAACTCTGTTTCCCCGTTGAGATCCGTTTCATAGCCCAAGAACATCAGGTCCTACCTGCAGATAGTGTTTGACCACAGACATGATCCTTCGCGTACATACATATAACTCCCATCCATAATATAAAGTGCGCACATATACGCATACATGTGTGCAAGCATGTGTGCGCGCGAACGCGCGTACACACACACACACACACACACACACACACACACACAAATACAACATATCACATATCAGAGTTGAATGTCCACATGATATGTACAGATAAACATGATCTAATTCACTCCACATTTCTTATCTGGCAGTTCAATGCACTGTATGTGAAGGAAATACAACCATCACTACCTGATAAGAACAGACTGAAGCGATAACAATAACAAGTACGACGCTTGTGGCTTTATACAGTTGGCTGGCAAGGACTTTGTCCGATTTTAGTGTCCTACAGCTTCCTCTTGGTCTTACCTTTATTGTAATCCTTTACCATCCACAAGAGTGGGCTGTTTTTGCTTGTTTAATAAAATGGCCCCAGTTAACTTGCAACTGTCTGAATTCCTGCAGCCATATTTCCATCAGCTAATCATGTTGCTGTTCCCACATAGCCACTTTGAAAATGTAATTTGCAAAATGGATTCAGTGAGGGTCTGATCAGTGGAGTCTCTCCTGACGGACCTACCTATGCCAAGAGCTTCATCGGCCTATTGTTTGAACAAATACATTTCACTGGCACGTTCTAACGCAGTCTCAAAATGAGTGCGGCTCCATGATCCAAATTGAAGTTTATAGGCGAGGTGGGGGAGAGAATGGGGCCAGGGCAGGACTTGGCAGGGTTCACTGTCTCAGTTGGAGGCTTTGCTCGCATTCTTTTTTAAAAAAAATTGTTTTAGATACTTTATTGATCCCTGTAGGGAAATTATGCTCTGTATTTAACCCATCCTAGCTGAGAAGCAGTGGGCAGCCGCTGTGCAATACCCGGGAACCAACTCCAGTTCGTCTTGCCATGCCTCGGTCAAGGGCACAGACAGGAGTATAAACCCTAACATGCATGTCTTTTTTGATGGTAGGGGAAACCGGAGTACCCGGAGAAAACCCACCGCAGACACAGGGAGAACATGCAAACTCCACACAGAGGACGACCTGGGATGACTCCCAAGGTTGGACAACCCTGGGGTTTGAACCCAGGACCTTCTTGCTGTGAAGCGACAGCACTAACCACTGGCCCACCATGCCGCCTTCATTACCAAGCAGCTGCAATTAGAGTCACCTTCTCTATGTTCTCTCTATGTTAGTGTAACGTGCATGGATAAATAGACACGTTAGCCCTGGTCGGACCTGTTACACTATTAACAGTGGTGACATATTAAGCACTAATTTCATTAGCAATTATGTTATGTTGAATAAAATCAGATTACATTTCATTTCATCTGACTCCATTCGATGAAATTGAATTGTTCCCTGTAGGGATATTGATAACAGAATATACATAGGGGGAAAATACATTAAATCACGTCGACGAAAGTATAGGATTAGTGTTAGAAGTTTAACTAAGAAGCTAATTTTGGGAGCCTTATCTCCCTGAGTAGCCTATAGGTTATTTAAGCATGCAGAAATCTTACAGTAGTAATGTGACTTTGCCAATTTGTTATAAAAGTGTATTTACATGCTATCTCAGACCCTTGACAGTCTTCTCGCAACAAATGGCTCTCCTGGAGCTGTGTTGCCTAAGGGGCACTCTGGTAAGGACTGGATCCTGCTGTTTCACAGAGTTGGACCAGTGACTGTGCTTATATCAATGATACTCTTATCAATAATAACTTGTCGTTGTGCTTCTTACTTAAGTATGATGTCCTTTACAGCAAAAACGACACAAAAATCAACCGAGATTACAAAGCGCTGCATAAGGATCAAATACGTCCAGCAATCGTGATGACAGATGAGACATAGTACTCATAACGACATGACAGAAATCAAAATTTGTAGATTTTATTAATAAATATATATATATGATGATCTCTAACATCAGAGGACGTCGGGACCCGAGGGAGAGCAGCTGGACAGCAGGACACCCAAGGAGAATCAGATCCTGATATGAAGATCTTTCTTACCATTGAAATCAAGGATGGGCGCACCACCACATCCTCAACGCCCTCCTTGCAGAGCAATATTATGCCCATCACCAGTATGACCCCCTGCATCACCACCACCACTAATGGACAGAGAGCAGAGTTGATCCTTGGCCTGAGAGCTACGCCATTCAAGATCTTGTCATCCAGCTTCAACTCAGGATCCTCCTACAAGATAGAGACAGAGCCTGTTGTGGGCTCAGAGCCTGTATTTTCAGTGGGGCCCTCTGTCCAGGTGGCCTGTCATTCCCCAGCCATTCCCAATGGCTCCAGTACCACTCAGGCAGAACCCGAGGAACACCCCGGAAAGCTGACTGCTGAAGAGCTAGCTAGCTGTCATTGAGGATGAAGAGCTTCTTGATAAAATGCTTGATTAGTCAAAAGACTTTGAAGACAGGAAGATTATTCCCTTTTTCATTGCATCATTGTATTATGGCATGCTTGTAAACAGGGATTAAATTGCTCACTAATTTGCAGAGGCTTTGATTATAATTTTTCCCCTCTCAATAAAACCTCAGGCTGTAATGGGCATCAGTGGAGACATTTATCGGCAGTGGTGGTTGGTCTATAATGGAATAATGGAAATGAGGGAATCTCTCTGTGTTTCTGTAGTCGAATGTTGTCAGTAACCGATAAAGCGACAAGAGAATCAGCTATTTCCATTATAAGAATAAAACACAGTTTTCTATTTTGAACTGTGGCACATTTCAAGTTCCACAGTTTGCTTCATGGGGGAATGTCAATAACATCAACTTGGTTCCCTTGCTGTTTGCTTGGACGGTTTACCTCTCTGAGAAGCCATGTTCTTAGAGGGGCTATGCAATCTAGGCCATGGTAAATAATAGCAAGTAATATAAGAGGGGAACAGCTACTGCAGCACGCCCATCCACTGGCCCACTTCCACCGGCTCTAATGAACTTTACCATCCATCCCTACTGTGGATGGATTGGATACCTACATGTGATGAATTACAGCACATCACAAGAAACAGATTAATATAAATTCTGTTGGTCATATTGTCTTACTTGCTTCATCTTCGTAATTTATATTTGTGGTGATTGCCGTTCCATCAATTTCAATAAATGAGATGGTGACTGACTTCTTTGGTGCCCCAAAAACAAAGTGCTCATGTTTTAGGATATTTCATCTGGCGTAAATGGTTTATTATCACCGATGTTCCAATCATCCTCTGCTTTTTATTACTGAAAGGAAATACGGGAATAGATTAAATTTATTTCACTTACTGATTTAAAAAATGCCAGTAAATGCTGTATGATTCATTGTCCTCTAAAAATGTGGTTGGTGAAGTGTGCAGATTGAAAAGCTACATAAATAGGCCCTTGTCCTAAACCCCGTCCTTTACAGTGCTCACAATATATGTTCAGCTTTGTACATTAATTTCAACATTTTTTTTGTTGTTGGAGGGGGTGTGTGTTATTTATCCAAATATCAGACAGCAGAAACGACATGACTGCTCAGTAACTGTCTGCATCAGCGCTGTTTATTTTTCTCACTGCTTTTTTTACATGTCATTTTCTTACTTCTCCCGTCTACTGCTCCCCTAGTGGGTGGCGGACTAGCTACAAGCTATAATATCCTCCACCCCTCGTTGAGCATAACCATTACTTTGAAATAAACTCCCACGAACACTCACAGATGAGTAAATATGGGTCTAACCAAATAACATCATATTCACTGAAAGCAGCTAACTCAGAATGAGGGTAGACTGCCCCAGCTTTGGTGGAATCAGAACAGGGATTATTGTGCCCCAGCAAGTTCTGGCCACTCTAACTACAAATCAAGTTTTTCAGGGGGTTTCCTTGACCTACAGGAATGGCGAGGGCCCTCGTACCCTATTTCCTCCTCCCTAACATCAGGCTCAGTATCGGGCGGCTGCTCAGCTTCACTTCCACCCCCCCCACCCCGACAGCTTGTGGTCGTTGTACCTGGTCCCCAGGCTCTGCATACGGTGGCTGAGTTGACTGCTCAGCTTGATAGCCATCAGTGTCCCAGTCGGCCTCAGGGTTTTGCTGCTGGTCTTCCTTGAGCAGGTGGCATCCGTCTGACTCTCTTCTTAATAATAGGTGATCCACATGATGTCTAAGCACCTGGTCTTCCCCCTCCACTTTGTAGGGGAGAGGACCTGTGCTGGTGATCACCACCCTGGGTAGCCATTTCTTATGGCTTGTGAAATCCCTTACCCACACTTCTGGTTGGCCTGGTGCTGTTTTTTTTCTACAGATCATGCGCTCTTGGTTCTAGAATACTTTAGCATGGACATCCGATCTTAGCAGGTCAAACCTGGTTCTGACAGGACGGCTGAATAACATCTCTGCTGGTGACCTGCCTGTTGTTGCATGTGGTGTTGATCCTTATGCCACCAAGAACCTTGATATGCGCGTCTTTAGCGATCCTCCTGATCCCACGGTTTTCTTCAGGGCCCTCTTAACTGTTTGGACAGCTCTTTCAACTAACCCATTTGTGGAAGGCTTGTAGGGGGCAGATGTTATGTGTCTTACGCCATTGGATGTCAAAAATCCCTTAACTCAGCACTCATGAAAATTGCTGCATTGTCTGACACGCCCGTATGGGGAAGGCCATGAGTGCTGAACATCTCCCTTAGGTGCTCAATTGTTGCTGCTGACGTGGCTATTCGGACAGGGTAAACTTCAAGCTATTTCGAATGCGCGCCTACTGCTATTAGGAACATTTCCCCCAGAAATAGACCTGCATAGTCTATGTGAATGCGTGTCCATGGTTTGCCAGGCCATTCCCAAGGTGAGACTGATGCTTGGGGAGGGGTGTTGTGTACCTGTTGACATGTGGTACAGGTTTGCACTTTAAATTCTATTTCATTATCCAATCCAGGCTACCACATATGAGCTCTGTTGTCTTCATTCTCAAGATTCCTGGGTGTGGTTCGTAAAGCTCCTCCAGCAGGGTTTCATGCGCTTGTGGTGGCACCACAACACAGAGCCCCCAGAGTAGAATACCATCTTCTACACAGAGACCAGCCTGCCTTCTGAAAAAAAACGGACGTAAAACCTCAGCTGGGCAGGTGGCAGGCCATCCCTCTTTGACGAAGCGACACACTTTAGCAAGCAAAGGATCCCTACAAGTCCACTGCTTCAGCTGATGACTGATAATAGGAGCAGTCTGAAGCTGTTTCAATAAGCATGTCAGCTCGGTTGGCCTGTGTGTGTCCTTGGGCATTTCTGGGTGGGGAAGCCTGCTGAGGCCATCAGCATTTGCAATGGAGGATCCTGGCCTGTATCTGAGGATGTACTGATATTGAGCCAGTAGTAGTGCCCAGTGTTGAAGGTGCGGTGATGCAGCTGGCTGAACGTTTTTTAGCTCACCTACTAGACCCAGTAGGGGCTCGTGGTCAGTTTAGATGGTGCAGTTACAGCCATTCACATATTGGTGGAACTTCTTCACAGCAAAAATTACAGCTAGTGCTTCTCTCTCCAGCTGAGAGTAGTTCTTTTTTACTGACGACAAAGAGCAGGACGCAAAACAGATGGGCCTCTCAGAGTTGTCCTTCATCCTATGTGACAAAACTGCTCCAACTCCATATAGGGAGCCATCACATGTTATGATCAGGGGCAACTGTGGGTCATAATGTGCCAACAGTGTAGATGCTGACAGTAGGTCCTTGGACCTCTGGAATGCTACATGCTGTTGAAATCCCCACACCCATTTTACTCCTGTCTTGAGGAGGTAATGAAGTGGGGCTAAGACTGATGACAAATCCTTAAGAAACTGCCCTTAGTAATTAATCATTCCTAAGTAAGCCCGCAGCTCTGTCACATTTTTGGGCTCTGGAGCCTCCTTTGATGGCTCTTACTTTCTTCTCCAGGGGCTGGAGACCGGCAGCAGATACCCTGTGTCCAAGATATTCAACTGCCAGAGCCATGAACTCACATTTGGGCTTTTTCAGCCTGAGTCCTACTTCCTCAAGTCGTGTTAAGACCAGGTGCAGATTTCGAAGGTGATCTTCCCGTCGCTCCTGTGATGAGCACATCATCCAGGTATACCGCTGTGTGTGGGATCCTGGCCAGTAAGTTCTCCATTGTCCTCTGAAAAATTCCACAGGCTGATGAAACCCCAAAAGGGAAGTGTGAGTACTGAAATAACCCCTTGTGAGTGTTAATCGTCACCAGCTTGCACGACTCTTCCATCAACACCAACTGTTGGTAGGTCTAGTTTGGAGTAGCTTCTGCCTCCTGCCAGTTTGGCAAAAAGCTTCTCGATTCGTCGCAAGGGGTATTGCTCCAGTCTTGAAGCTAAGTTTGCAGTCAGCTTATAGTCTCCGCAAATTCTGACTGTATTGTCTGGCTTCAGTACAGGCACGATGGGTGCAGCCCAGTCTTGAGTGTGTCACAGGTTCCATGACCCCTGTTGCTTGTAGTCGGTCTAGCTCCACTTCAATCTTTGATCGCATGGCAAATGCCACGGGTCTGGCCTTAACAATAGCAAGGGTTTACAGTCTGATCAATATGGAAACGCACTTCCATCCCTTTTAATGTCCCAAGTTCATCTTTGAAGATATCATGTTTGAAGAGAACATGTTGCAGCTCGCCATCTGCGACCCTGAAAATTGGCTTGAAAAGCTCTTTCCAGTCAAGCCGCAACACACCTATCCAGTCCCATCCTAGCAGATTCGGACCTCGGCTGCGGACTACCAGCATGTTCAGCTATAATGTTTAGCCCTTATAGTGCACAATCACCTTAGTTTTGCCTTGGACATCGACCTTCTCCCTCATGAAAGACCTCAGCACGACTGCGGAAGGCTGCAACTCCTACCCTGGGACTGTGGCTTGTAGTCTGGTAAAACATTCCTCACCTATGATCGTACAAGATGCTCCCGTGTCCACTTCAAAATGCACTGGGCAGTTCAGCTCCACTGTTACCATTAGTGGACCATGTGGTCACTCTTTCAGCGCCAAAAGGTAATCAGCCTGTTCCTCCCCTTCCTCTACAGCCAACGATGGAGAACACTGACATGAGATCCTTGAGCCCAGCGTCCGAGTCTGCTTGCCTTTGACCTTCATCCGCTGTCTACACACATGGGCGATATGACCCCGTGTTTTACAGCAATGGCACTCTAAGTCTTTAAACCTGCAGTTGTCAGCTGTGTGTGGATTCCCACATGCATGTTGTTGTTGACTTTGTATCTTGTAGTACATGTGTAACTGACACCGGGTTTTCTGCCTGATTAACTTGGGATACAGGCTGCAGGGTTTGTGCACCTTTATCTGCTGCTTCCAGTGCTATGGCTGTATCATGGGCAGATGTCCATGTCAAATCAGATTGCCTTATGCGGCGTTTCATCTGATCACAGCCTATGCCCCAAACGAACTGACTCTCAGTCGCTCCTCTTATGTATTACCGAAGCCACACTCTGTGGCTTGATGTTTTAATCTAACCACATATGATTAAAAAGGCTTCACCTGTCCCTCTTGTACAGGACGGAAATTTAAATCTCTCCACAATTTAATTATGTCAGATGTATCGGCGTAGCGGTGGAGATTGATACAACTTGACACTATTAGTATCTTTAGCCTTTGGCATATTTATTTTCCATCAGGCTCATCATGCGACCATGTTGTCGCATGATATGAATCAACAAGTCTACCGGAACTGGTAGGCTACCAACAGAAGAAGTGGCAGTGACATCACATCCTGATGCACTGCCTAGTGTAAACATTGCCCTCTGGTGGACAAATAATATTATTGCCCTCTACTGGGCACAGGAGTTATATCCATTACTATGAACACAATAAGTAAGGGCGTACATTATATTATAATAAAACATTCAACACCCCCACTCGCACATAGCTTATTGTGGTATAACAGTGCAATGTAGAAAACAATAACCAAAAATATTCCCGCTATTTGGGGATTAGTTACCAAAATAACAAAAATACAATGAGTCACACCATACATGGCGTTTTAGCAGTTCAAGTACCAAACAAGTGCTGAGCAAACTTTTTAAGTTGTAGCTTTGTGGCTGGTTTGGTCATCAAGTCAGCGATCATGCTGTCAGTAGGACAGTATTCCAGAGATATCTTACCACTACTAACAGTCTCTCGTATGAAGTGATATTTAATATCAATGTGTTTACATCTTTGGCGATTAACTGGATTTCTTGCTAAAGCAATTGCTCCTTGGTTGTCATCATAAACCTTAGTTTGTGCATATTTGTATTTATCCATACCCTTGAGTAGCTGATGTAAATACATACACTCCTGAATAGCTGACGCTAAGGCCATGTATTCTGCCTCGCAGGTAGATAGTGCAACTGTCGGTTGTTTCCTACTCTTCCAAGAAATGAGAGAGCTTCTCTCACTTAGGCTGACACAATATCCCGTGGTGCTACGTCTATCAGAGACCTCTGAGGCCCAGTCAGCATCACTGTGGATTATAAGCCCTAGCTGACTTTTGTAATCCCTTTTAAAACATAAACCACGGTGACTTGTACCCTTGAGATACCTGAACACGTGCTTTACTGTGTTCCAGTGCTCCTCAGTTGGATCAGAGAAATGTTGGGAAAGTTTGCTGACCACAAAACTTAAATCTGGCCTAGTGCAAGTAGCCAAATAAATCAAAACTCCCAACTGCCTCTCGATACAACCTTGGATCTTCCATTTTTTCTGCATCCTCTGTGTATTCTAGTTTTGCCTCGCATGGGGTCTCTCTAGACTTACAGTCTTGCATCCCAAACCTGGAGAGGATTTTATTCACATACCTCTCTTGTGACATAGTGACTTGGCTCCCTGACTGGTGAAAATCAATCCCTAGAAAATGATTGAGTTTCCCCAGGTCTTTCATTTTGAACCTAGCGGTGAGCATCATTTTTACAGTTTTCACAACATCCTCATTGTTAGCGGCAATGATTAGATCATCAACCCATACAATAATGATTACTTTTTCATTTTCCTTTTCCCTTGTGTATTGACAGTTATCAGCAGGATTTTGTTTGAAACCATTTTCTGTGAGGTATGCATGTAACAGAGCATACCAGTTCCTGCCGGACTGTTTAAGTCCATAAAGGGACTTCTGTAGTTTGCATACTAGTCGTTCTCCGGTTTTTGATACCTCCTCATAACCTTCTGGTTGTTCTAGGTATATCTCTTTATCTATTTTTGCATGCAGGTATGCAGTTTTTACATCCATCTGATGTAAAACTAAATCGTCCTGCACTGCTTTCTGCATGACAACTCTAACAGTAGTCATGTCAGCTGTCGGCGAGAAGGTTTCTTCGTAGTCAATACCTTCCTTTTGGCTGTAGCCCTTAGCTGCATATCTAGCCTTACATTTTTCTGACCCATTAGCGTCACTCTTTAGGGAATACACCCACCTGCCCCCCACTGTCTTTTTGCCTGGTGGCAACTGGGTGATTTTAAAAGTCTCATTCTCTTTCAGCGACTGCATTTCGTCATCCATAGCATTTTTCCACTGTTTTGACTTTGTTGACCTGATAGCTTCCTGAAAAGTTTGTGGTATGTCACAAACAGCTCTGTAACAAGCATCTACACAAATTACCAGTGTGTCTGTTGTATCAGTGTCGTATTCCTGTAAATGCGCTGGCATTCTCCTATTTCTAGGTGGGTTCCTTCTAACTCCCCCACTGCATGGCTGTTCACTCTCGACCTCAGAAACATCACCACCAACACTTTGACCTGATGCATTTTCATCATCATTTATCTCATTGTCATAGACCATGGGTTCTACCTCCCTGTCCTGACATTCACTGTGTGGTCCCTGTGTCTGTGTTTCTTTCTCTTCAGGGGTCCTATTGTTGAACTTCACCAACCTGTGTCGTGATACCTTCTGTGTGTCAGGAAAATATACAAGATAAGCAGGACTATTCTTATCGTAGCCCACGAAAACACCCTCTTTACATCTGGAGTCCATCTTCCCTTTCTCTTGTGTGTATGTAAAACACACAGACCCGAATTTCTGAAGTCTGGACATGTCTGGTTTCTTGCCTGTAAGCATCTCATATGGTGTTTGCTGGGTGCGTTTACTATAGCACCTATTTCTTACGTGTGCTGCGGTCTGCACAGCATGACTCCACAGTGTATCTGGTAACTTGCTGTCTAGCAGCATACACCTACCCATCTCAAAGAGGGTTCGCCAACCTCTCTCCGCTGTACCGTTCTGGTGAGGTGAATAGGGTGCGGATGTTTCATGTTTTATGCCATTTTTGGTTAGCAGTGCTCTGAACTCTTTACTGGTGAATTCGCTCCCATTATCTGAGCGAATTATTTTGACCTTTCCAAAGGGGGCGGAGTCTGCTAAGTACCTCTCTGTGGCCTGTAAGGCATCACTTTTGGATTTGAGAAAATATACGGTCATCGCACCCGAATAATCGTCTGTAAAAGACTGTGCATACTTGTGACCTTCTAGACTTGGGGTTCTCATGGGACCAGCAAGATCCGTATGGACTAGCTGAAGAGGCTCTGTAGCCTTTTTATCTGCCTCTCTATTCCGTGTTTGTGTGAACTTTCCTTTAGTACATATCTCACACATCTGTGCTGGTCTAACAGCACTACCTCGTATTTCCATACCTCTTACCACACCCATTAGTTTGCTTACATCCTCGTAGTTGCAATGCCCTAAAATCTCATGCCATGTTTGCATGTCATGGCACACACTGCAAGTATCAACATTTTTCACAACAGTGGGTAGGTAGAACAAATTACCACTTTCATGGAAATCAAACCTGGTACCCTTCTTGGTGAGCATGTGACTGTCCCCTCTCTTAAAAGTCACTGTCGCCCCTGCATTGGTTGCTCTTGCCACTGAAAAGATGTCGTGCGGGTACGTCGGCATATACAATGCGTCCTGTAGCTGTGCGGTTTGTTCTCGTCCATCGCTGTCTAGTAGAGAGATCAGCGCCGTCCCTCTGCGTTGCGCTGTCCCCGTGCACTTAGTTCTGCCAGCTCGATTGAATGGGCGTCGGGCTGGAAAGTGTTATCGAAGCTCTCGAACATGGCAATATCAGTCACAATGTGAGATGTCGCCCCAGCGTCCACCATGATCCCTTTCTTTTTCACATTGGTTGGTGGCCTGTCGTTTCTGCTCTCCTCCTCTTCGTCCTCTGCAACCTTTCGGGCTCCGTCTCCTTTTCCCTTCTTCCTGCACACTGAGTCAGCGTGCGAGTTGCTCCTGCAGTGACTGCACCACACTTTCTGGGTGCACTTGGTCCTGACATGTCCTTTAACACCACATCGGTAACACGTCAGAGTGGCTTCCCCATCTTTTCTTTGTGTCTTGGTGCCTTGTTTGCTTTGCTTAGTGTTAGTCTTCATCACAGTGTCCGCAGATCCAGACGTCCTCATCTTTTCGGACTCTTCATACACCCTCAATCTTCTCTTAAAGTCTTGGAATGTGACATTGTCCTCATTTTGTGTTACATGGACAGCCAGTGGTCTGAATGAGTCAGGCAGTCCATTCAAGGTGGTGGCTACAAGTAGCCCATCACTTATATTCTCTCCTGCATCGCGGAGAGCTGTTATAATATTCTCTGCCCTTATTATGTAATCTGTAACAGTCTCAGTTCCTTCCATACTTATAGTGGTCAAGGATGTGTACAGATTCAGAATCCTTGGCTTGCTTTTACCTGTATAGTGCTCTCTTAATATTTTTAGAGCTTTGCGGCCATCTTCAGCAGCATCGTGTCTTATTAATGACAGACTCTTATCATCAAGTGAATTTACTAATTGTGCATAACAGTCTGCATTTCTTGCTACATCTGTAGCTATAGCGTTAGCATCGGCACCGTCGGCTGGTGCTTGTAAAATAGTGTCTTTTAATTTCAGAATGTGTAACCGGCTAAGAAATCTTGTCTCCCACAGATCGTACTTATCCTCTGCTCCGTCGAACACGGGCCTCATTAACTGCTGCTGTAACAAGGAGACCGTTCCTGCTGCAGCCGCCATTATCACTTTCTTTTCCAAGTTCAATCTCCAAACGTTGAACTGCGGCTTGTAGAAACTCTCGTTGCGCGCTTTTCACTGCATTTTCAGCGGGAGTCTCTCGGCGCCGTCTTCAGAAGCCCTTTTAGCCTAGCTAGTAGCTTCACTTGGCTAACAGACAAAAGTTCGTTTTTCTGTTACCTTTCCTTGCTCTAAACTGGCATGACTGGGCCCATAACCTGTCAGATGTATCGGCGTAGCGGTGGAGATTGATACAACTTGACACTATTAGTATCTTTAGCCTTTGGCATAATTATTTTCCATCAGGCTCATCATGCGACCATGTTGTCGCATGATCTTGAATCAACAAGTCTACCGGAACTGGTAGGCTACCAACAGAAGAAGTGGCAGTGACATCACATCCTGATGCACTGCCTAGTGTAAACATTGCCCTCTGGTGGACAAATAATATTATTGCCCTCTACTGGGCACAGGAGTTATATCCATTACTATGAACACAATAAGTAAGGGCGTACATTATATTATAATAAAACATTCAACAAATTTGGCTTGGGATCGAAATGCTCAACTACACGTTTAACTAGGACCGCAAACGCGACTTCAGTAGGTGTCAGTGGCGCAATCAGATCCACTATTAGCCCGTATAGTGCGCTGCCGCACGCAGAAAGAAGAATGGCCCGTTTTGTCTTTTCTTCCGTTACCCCATTTGCCTCGAAATAAAACTCCCGTCCGCCCACGTATCTACTCGAGTTTTCCGAAGTTGGATCAAATGCATCCACTTTTCCAAAGGCCGACATCGTTAGTATCGTTTTGTCGCCGATGCTTCACTTGGTTTCACTCTCACTGGCAACACCATCTACTCACGCGTGATGTAACGCTGCCTTCGCGTCGCTCACGTAGATCGCGATACGCTATGGTAAGTTATTTCTTAGTGGTGCTTTTACCTCGTCGCCAATTTTATTTATCCACATTCAGACAGCAGAAACGACACGACTGCTCAGTAACCGCCTGCATCTGCGCTGTTTAGTTTTCTCACTGCTTTTTTTACGTCAATTTCCAACGTCTCCCTTCTACTGCCTCCCCCCTAGTGGGCGGCGGACTAACTACAAGATATAACGGGGGCGGGGAGAATTTCCTCCCTCTTTTTCTCCCCAGTTGTACTTGGCCAATTACCCTATTTTGCGAGACATCCCGGTCGCTGCATCACCCCCTCTGCCGATCCAGGAAGGGCTGCAGACTACCACGTCACGTACCTCGTCCGATACGCCTTGTTTTTTTCCGACCCGCATTCCGGGAACTTTGCCTCTGATTGGCTAGTACTCGTTGCCTCCGTTGATTAGGTTGGTTAAGGGTAGGGATAGGGTTAGCCAATCAGAGATAGAGTAGGGGCGGGTCTGGCAGTGAGGAGTTTCGCCAGGGGGACGTAGCGCGTGGGAGGATCACGCTATTCCCCCCCAGTTCCCCCAAACAGGCACCCGAACGACCGACCGACCAGAGGACGCGCTAGTGCAGCTACCAGGACACGTACCCACATCCGGCTTCCAACCCGCAGACACGGCCAGTTGTGTCTGTAGGGACGCCCGACCAAGCCGGAGGTAACACGGGGATTCGCACCGCTGATCCCCGTGTTGATAGGCAACGGAATAGACCGCTACGCCACTCAGATGGCCATTTAAATAATTTTAAGGGTTACTGAAGTCCTCTTAAGATCAAACGGCTAAATGTGGCACCATCGTCATCGTTACCGGGATTCGGTCTCTAATTGTTGCTGCCTTATTTTCAGCCATGTAATTCATTATTTTCCAGGCCATTCATTACACAATACTGACTGAGTTATGACTAAGCAATTGTTAAATGATAACAAGTACAAAAGGTACATGTACAATAAGCATGTACAAGAAAGTGTGTGTGTACAATAAGCTGCAATCACTAGTAAATGATGACAGATTTTTTACCAGTAACTGCATTATGATAAGTAAGCTTTATAAACTAATGTGTGCATTGCAATCACCGAAAACATTGTAATTGCTGTCTGTTTTCAAGTAACTTATCAACAGTTAAACCAGAAATTATAATATCAATAGACAGGCTTTAAATTGCTTAATTTGGTTTCTGGGGCATTGCTAAGTAATTGTAAATAACAACAGAAATCAGTAATTAGCAAAAGCACAGCTTTGCCACATATCTGATGGATAAAAGTTGCAGTATTATTTGGCCTGCATCTTATCTTTGCTGTGCAACATCCCCTCATCCCTGCTGTGAAGAACTTGTCTTGTTCAAGCGATCTTAAAGCTACATCCTTCATTTAGTGAACTTAATTAGTGTGGGATTTATGAAAGCTGCCGCAGAGCAGGGGATCTGTTGCGACGTTTTTGGCATCCAGTTATGGATTGTGTGTTGGACTAATACCTCTTATGTGGTACATCTTCAAACCACTCCAGCGTTTGACTATTCTCTTCAGAGTACCAACCAATTAGGGGAGATTATGAGTTGATGTAATGAGGCTTCTTTGCCCCTTTTTCCAGTTTCACCATTGAGCTCAGCACTGGCAGTATCAAATGAATTTTCTTGAGGACTGCATTACAGTTTGTCTATTTGGTTCTTCTGCCTTGAGGTCATGTAACCAACTCTAATAAAACATACTGAGAACAATGAAAACCATTGGAAAATTGACTCGAAAGCTTAGCTGAACAAATGTCATCGGATCCCTTTTGGCTTTTCACCCAGAGTGACAAAGTCCGCACCTCTAACGGGGAATGAAATAAACACATAAATGTTGTATAGTTATTAGTACAGTCATTGTACCAAGTAGTAGTTGTCGTCATAATAAAACATAATGACCCTGAGCAGTTTCGTCATATTATAGACAAATTAAATCATTCATCTCATTTTTGTATTATGTACTTTTCTCACTTTCACTCTCTCTACCCCCCGATTTCATCCCCTCTTTCCTTCCCTGCAGCAATATGCTGAGATTCCTGGCAGCCGTGCCACCATGTTGGAACTGGGCTCCTGTTCGGTCAGCTCTCAGTCTCTGACGGGGGACCACAATGCCCTCGGGCCACCAAGGGGTCTGGCAGGACCGGGGGCTCCAGTTGGTGCTCTGGGTGTGGTGTGTGGCAGCAGCACACCACGACACTACATCCTCCATCCCCCCCCCGAGGAGTGCGAGAGCTGGCAGAAGCATCGTGCAGGACTGGCCGGTGGTTCGAGCCTTTTCCAGGGGTCCCACTCTCACTTGGAGCCCCATAGCTTCTCGACCAGCTATGACACCCTCTACCTCCCACATGTGTCTGGCCATGCTCCGCCTCTACGCCCCCACTGCTTGGGCCTCTCGCTGGATGTAGGCTCATCCTTTGAAGGCGGAGGGGGAGTGTTGGGAGTGGATGGGGACATGGCAGTCAGTCCCAATGTGATAAAGAGACGTCGGGGGGGCCTGATAGAGCAGAGGGACATCATCAAGGCTCACCAAGCACATAAGATACAGAGCACACCACAGGCACGACGCAAGGAGTGGGAGTGAGTATGAAACTGCTGTATAAACACAGGGCACTGGTTGTTTCTCAGCCACTAATGAGGCTTGGAGTAAAGGCTGTTACCTAAATGGAAGGGTTACCAGCTACATGTTTCAGATACTTCTTTTACTAAATGAGAGCAGGAAGCATAACTAGCCAAACTTTGACCTTAGTGCTCCCTGTTGACTTCTCTAAGGACTAATTAACTTCAGCCATGTCAATTTTAATTTATATCACAGAAACCAAAATTACAGTTTCTACAAGATACAAGCTATCTAGAGGTGTATGTATTAAGAACAGCAATTATTTGTCCTTGAAAAAAAAACAGGTCCTTGCTATATTAGTTTTTCACCTGTGCTTTATGGGAGTGGCAGACAAACAACGACAACAGGCTATGCCACTAAATGTGTTGAGTTTTTTTCCCATAATTTCACAGAAAAAGTTTTCTGGTTGTCATACCTTATCCCATCAATCACAGCAAACAAACATGGGGAAACATTGGAATTTATGATATGAATGACTGAATCATCAAGACTGGCTGTGCGTAGCACTACTGATGTGCTTCTATGTACCTCATACACAGTTTCCAGTTAAGCTCACATTCTGCTACAGAACTAGGAAAGGAGGGTTATCAATTTTTTCTGAATGGCTAGTATTTGTACAAGATGAACAAACTGGGAGATAAAAATCCCACCCATACTACATACATACATACATACATACATACATACATACATACATACATACATACATACATGATTTCTCGTCTCATACAGCTTTCCGTCTTGATTAACGATGTATGATGGCTTTGGTGAGTGAGTGTGATGATGTGAAAATCAATGGCTTTGGAGCCTGGGAAAAAAAACCCCCAGCAGATGATGCTTTATTTATTATCTGCTCAACAGAAGCTGACAGTTAAGATTGAAGTACCAGTGCTTACTTTAGCACCAGAAATACGCTGATACAGTCACCTTATTCTGTGTGTGTTTGTGTGCGCACATTTTTGGGTTTGTCTCTTCATCTGTCTGTATTTGGGAACGTATGCATCAAATATACTTGCCTTTGTGTATGCATTTTCATGCTCACACTGTGTCAATGTGCACGCATTCATGCAAACATGTATAGACATTTATGTGCGTGCATGTGCTCCAGCAGTTGCATGTGTTGTGTGTATTTTTTGGCTGCCTGTAGTGTTGAGGAATTCTTGGTTGACCCCAACGCTGCCACTTGCCTCCATCTCTCCATTGAAGCCTTTAGCTGGTGGGCCATCACCTCTGGTGGCACCCCTCCCACTCGCCCCAGGCCCTGGATGCCACATACTAGGCTGAGCTGTTTCTCTGACTTGACAGACAGAAAACCAGGAGCGCATGATAGTGAGTGGGAATGTGGCATGGTAGGAGAGGAGAAGAATCTGAAGGGCAACGATAGAGGGAGAATAGGGGAAGTGTAAAGAGCAGAGAAAAAGGGAGAAAACAGAGAGAAAGGGGAGAAGAACTAGAGCTCTGTGGAG